>NC_041393.1:485626577-485692657 GCF_002162155.2 Triticum dicoccoides
CTGGGCCCCCTGGTGTATTTCTTTCGCCCAGAAATTCTTATTAATTCCAAAAAGTGCCTCCGTGGATTTTCAGGACATTCCGAGAACTTTTCTTTTCTACACATAAAACAACATCATGGCAGTTCTGCTGAAAACAACGTCAGTCCGGGTTAGTTTCATTCAAATCATGCAAGTTAGAGTCCAAAACAAGGACAAAAGTGTTTGGAAAAGTAGATACGTTGGAGACGTATCAACTCCCCCAAGCTTAAACCTTTGCTTGTCCTCAAGCAATTCAGTTGATAAACTGAAAGTGATAAAGAAAAAACTTTTACAAACTCTTTTTGCTCTTATTGTTGTAACATGAAAAGCCAGCATTCAAGTTTCAGCAAATATTATGAACTAACCATACTCACAATAACACTTAGGTCCCATAATTACTCATATCAATAACATAATCAGCTAGCGAGCCATAATAATAAAACTCGGATGACAACACTTTCTCAAAATAATCATAACATGATATAACATAATGGTATCTCGCTAGACCTTTCTGAGACCGCAAAACATAAATGTAGAGCACCTTTAAAGATCAAGGACTGACTAAACATTGTAATTCATGGTAAAAGATATCCAGTCAAGTCATACCCAATATAAACCAATAGTAATGAATGCAAATGACAGTGTGCTCTCCAGCGAGTGCTTTTTAATAAGAAGGGTGATGACTCAACATAAAAGTAAATAGATAGGCCCTTCGCAGAGGGAAGCAGGGATTTATAGAGGTGCCAGAGCTCGATTTTAAAATAGAGATTGAATAACATTTTGAGCGGCATACTTTCGCTGTCAACGCAACAACTATGAGATGGTTGTATCTTCCATACTACATGCATTATAGGCAGTTCCCAAACAGAATGGTAAAGGTTTATACTCCCCCAACCACCAACAAGCATCAATCCATGGCTTGCTTGGAACAACGAGTGCCTCCAACTAACAACAACCCTGGGGGAGTTTTGTTTAATTATTTTGATTTGCTTTGATCTTTTTGGATCATGGGACTGGGCATCCCGGTTACCGGCCCTTTCTCGTGAATGAGGAGCGGAGTCCACTCCTCGTGAGAATAACCCACCTAGAATGGAAGATATAGGCAGCCCTAGTTGTAACATGAGCTGCTCGAGCATAGAAAACAGAATTTCATTTGAAGGTTTGGAGTTTGGCACATACAAATTTACTTGGAACGGCAGGTAAATACCACATATAGGAAGGTATAGTGGACTCATATGGAACAACTTTGGGGTTTATGGAGTTTGGATGCAGAAGCAGTATTCCCGCTTAGTACAGGTGAAGGCTAGCAAAAGACTGGGAAGCGACCAATTGAGAGAGCGACAACAGTCATAAACATGCATTAAAATTAATTCACGCCGAATACAAGCACGAGTAGGATATAATCTACCACGAACATAAATATCATGAAGGCTATGTTGATTTGATTCAACTACATGCGTGAACATGTGCCAAGTCGAGTCACTCAATTCATTCAAAGGAGGATACCATCCCATCATACCACATCATAATCATTCTAATAGCATGTTGGCACGCAAGGTAAACCATTATAACTCATAGCTAATCAAGCATGGCACAAGCAACTATAATCTCTAAATGTCATTGCAAATATGTTTACTTCATAATAGCCGACTCAGAAACGATGAACTCATCATATTTACAAAAACAAGAGAGGTCGAGTTCATACCAGCTTTTCTCATCCCAATAAGTCCATCATATATCGTCATTATTGCCTTTCACTTGCATGACCGAACGATGTGTATAATAATAAGAGTGCACGTTCATTGGACTAAGCTGGAATCTGCAAGCATTCAACTCAAGAGAGAAGACAAGTAATATAGGCTCTAGGTATAATAAACAATTATGCATATGAGAGCCACTTAAACATTTTCAATATAGTCTTCTCGACCCCCAAAATAAAGGAAATAAAATAAAACTATTTACACGGGAAAGATCCCAACAAGTAAGAAGAAGAACTAGAAATGTTTTTGGGTTTTCATTTTAATTTCTACTACAATCATGGAAATTAAACTAACTAATTTTTTTGGTTTTCTTAAGATTTATCAAGCACACAAGAAGAAAACTAGAAAAAGAAATTTAAACTAGTATGGATAATACAATGAAAGAGTATGAGCACCGACGACTAGTGTGTGAACATGAATGTAAAGTCGGTGAGAAATACGTACTCCCCCAAGCTTAGGCTTTTGGCATAAGTTGGTCTAGTACCAAGGACCGCCGCTACTCTCCCCGGTGTAATGGGAGGTATAATCCGGATACCACTGGCTGGTCATCTCCGGATCCCACTGGACAGATGATGCACGATAAGGGTCCAGTTCAGGTTCCGGCTCAGGTTCAGGTTCTGGAGTGAAAGCTTGGGCTCGATGATTGTTCACCGCTTCCGGTGTGACAAGAAGATTTTCTGCAAGCAAATCAAACAACAGAGGCGCATGCAAAATAATAATCTCAAAGTGTTTCTTATTAAATCTC
Source organism: Triticum dicoccoides (assembly GCF_002162155.2). Classification (NCBI taxonomy): domain Eukaryota; kingdom Viridiplantae; phylum Streptophyta; class Magnoliopsida; order Poales; family Poaceae; genus Triticum; species Triticum dicoccoides. The sequence goes on from NC_041393.1 coordinate 485,629,101, forward strand.
AGTTTATACAAGAGCATCTTCTCTTCATTATCAACAATAAACTTGTGTGCTACCATGCTCTTGTAATCTAAAATGTGAGGAGGAAATTTCGTCTCCTCTTTCTCACGGTGCCTAATGGGTATCTGAAAATGTCTAGCATAGACACCTCCAAATATGGGGCCTTTTGTACGATTCAGGGCTAGCCGTTTAGCAACGACGGCACCCATACTAAAAGTATTGTCTCCAAGCAAAGCATGTTGAAGAATGATAATATCAGGAACGCTCAAGTTTCCACTATTTCCATGACCAATCAAGCATCTACTAGCAAATATGCCAAAGTAGCATAAAACAGGATAGTGTATGCTAGAGACTTTTGCCTCGGAGCCCTTCTTTGGCTCCTCTACAGCTATAGTGTTAACAAAGCCACCCACATCTTCACGATGGGGTTCTTCTAATTCTCCCCCAAAGGGTATACTACACATCGCGCAAAAATTACGTAAAGACATTTCTCTGAATTCATGATATAAATGAAATGATACTGCAGGCTGTGACTTCTTAGGATAAAAATAAAAGTTTTGCATGAAAGTATTGGTGAGTAAGAGATACTGATCGATTCGGTCGTTCATGAACCCGGTGAGGCCTGCAGTCTCTATCAAAGAATAGAAATCTTCATGAATTCCATCTTCTTTCAAGAAATCCTCACATGGTCATTCGCATGACCGTACTTCCGCTAAGCGAGGGAGATTATACTTGGGTTTTTCCTTCTCTTTGGCTTGCTTTTCCTGAGAGCTTTGGCTAGAAGAGCCCCTCAAAAGTTTCCTAAACATTTTTTGAAAATTTCTGAAATTTTAGTAACTTCAAAATAAAAGTGAATAAAACTAAACAAGATTGATAGCAACTACTCCTACAAGTGCCTAGAGCCTATATCATGCATTGGAATTGCTTGGGACCTCAAAAATTTAACATGCAAGCTCAAGAACATGGTCACCTATGCAGCAAGAATTTGCAATGAATAAAACACTAGAACAAAAACTAATTGGACCAATGGAGGAGTCACATACCAAGCAACAATCTCCCAAAGCAGTTTTTTGAATGGAGTTTTGAGCTAAGAGATCGAAAATCGCAGCAAAACAAGCTAGAACTTGTGCTTGAGCTGGATGGGGATTTTTTGGGTAGAAGATGAAGTGTGTGGGTGCTGGCGTAAGTGGAGGGGGCCACTAGGGGCCCACGAGACAGGGGGCACGCCCTATAGGGGGGGGCACCCTCCTCTCTCGTGGCCTGGTGCTTGTCCCTCCTGCAGTAATTTCAGTGCCTAAAATCCTCAAATATTCCAGAAAAAATCATACTAAATTTGCAGGGCATTTGGAGCACTTTTATTTTCGGACTATTTTTTATTGCACGGATAATTCAGAAAACAGACAGATAATACTATTTTTGCTTTATTTATTCTAAATAACAGAAAGTGAAAAGTAAGGACAGAAGGTTGTGCCTTCTAGTTTCATCCATCTCGTGATCATCAAAATGAATCCACTAACAAGGTTGATCAAGTCTTGTTAACAAACTCATTCCGAATAACACGGAACCGGAGATATTTTGAATAACACTAAGTTACCTCAACGGGGATATGGAAATCCCCAACAATAAGAATATCATACTTTTTCTTGACAGTAGGGAGAGGAAATTCAAAACCTCCAATAATAATAGTTGGAACGTTTTCAATAGAATTGATGCTATGAACTTGAGATTGTTTCCTCGGAAAGTGTATCGTATGCTCATTACCATTGACATGAAAAGTGACATTGCCTTTGTTGCAATCAATAACAGCCCCTGCAGTGTTCAAAAAAGGTCTACCAAGGATAATAGACATACTATCGTCCTCGGGAATATCAAGAATAACAAAGTCCATTAAGATAGTGACATTTGCAACCACAACAGGCACATCCTGACAAATACCGACAGGTATAGCAGTCAATTTATCAGCCATTTGCAAAGATATTTCAGTAGGTGTCAACTTATTCAATTCAAGTCTACGATATAAAGACAGAGGCATAACACTAACACCGGCTCCAAGATCACATAAAGCAGTTCTAACATAATTTCTTTTGATGGAACATGGTATAGTTGGTACACCCGGATCTCCAAGTTTCTTTGGTATTCCACCCTTAAAAGTGTAATTAGCAAGCATGGCGGAAATTTCAGCTTCCGGTATCTTTCTTTTATTTGTGATGATATCCTTCATATACTTAGCATAAGGATTTACCTTGATCATATCAATTAAGCGCATACGTAAGAAATAGGTCTAATCATTTCAGCAAAGCGCTCAAAATCCTCATCATCCTTTGACTTGGATGGTTTAGGAGGAAGAGGAAAGGGCATGGGTTTCTGAACCTATGGTTCTCTTTCTTTACTGTGCTTCCTAGCAACAAAATCTCTCTTATCATAACGTTGATTCTTTGATTGTGGGTTATCAAGATCAATAGTAGGTTCAATCTCTACATCATTGTCTTTGCTAGGTTGAGAATCAACGTGAACATTATCATTAACATTATCACTAGGTTCATGTTCATCACCTGATTGTGTTTCAGCATCAGAAATAGAAATATCATTGGGATTCTCAGGTGTGTCTACAGTAGGTTCACTAGAAGCATGCAAAGTTCTATCGTCTTTCTTTTTCTTCTTTTAGAAGAACTAGGTGCCTCTAAATTATTTCTCTGAGAATTTTGCTCGATTCTCTTAGGGTGGCCTCCAGGATACAAAGGTTCCTGAGTCATTCTACCAGTTCTAGTAGCCACTCTAACAGCAAAGTCATTTTTATTATTTAATTCATCAAGCAAATCATTTTGAGCTTTGAGTACTTGCTCAGCTTGAGTAGCAACCATAGAAGCATATTTGCTAATGAGGTGAAGTTAATCTTTAACTCTAGCCAGATTATCACTTACGCATCCTATCTCGAAAGCATTATTCTTTAACTCTCTACCAACATAAGCATTAAAACTTTCTTGTCTAGCCATAAAGTCATCAAATTCATCTAAACATGGGCTATGAAATTTAGTAGAGGGGATTTCAACTTTATCATATCTATAGAGAGAATTTACCTTTACTACCTGTGTCGGGTTATCAAGACAATGTGGTTCTTCAGGCCATATATTAAGACCATGTATTTCTTCAATAGGAGGTAAATTCTTAACATCTTCAGCTTTAATACCTTTTTCTTTCATTGATTTCTTTGCCTCTTGCATATCTTCAGGACTGGGAAATAAAACACCTCTCTTCTTTGGAGTGGGTTTAGGAATAGGCTCAGGAGTTGGCTCAATTGATTCAGGAATTACTTCAGAAATTGGCTCGGGAAGAGTCCAATTATTTTCATTAGTCAACACATTATTCAATAATATTTCAGCTTCGTCGATTGTTCTTTCCCTAAAAACACAACCAGCACAACTATCCAAGTAGTCCTCAGAAGCATCCATTAGTCCATTATAAAAGATATCAAGTATTTCATTTTTCTTAAGAGGATGATCAGGCAAAGCATTAAGTAACCGGAGAAGCATCCCCCAAGCTTGTGGGGGACTCTCTTCTTTGATTTGCACAAAATTATATATTTCCCGCAAGGCAGCTTGTTTCTTATGAGCAGGGAAATATTTAGCAGAGAATTAATAAATCATATCCTGGGGACTACGCACACAACCAGGAGCAAGAGAATTATACCAAGTCTTAGCATCACCCTTTAATGAGAACGGAAATATCTTAAGGAAATAATAATAGCGAGACTTCTCATCATTAGTAAATAGGGTAGCTATATCATTCAACTTGGTAAGATGTGCCACAATAGTTTCAGATTCAAGGCCATAAAAAGGATCAGATTCAACTAAAGTAATAATCTCAGGATCAACAGAGAATTCATAATCCTTATCAGTAACACAGATAGGTGAAGTAGCAAAAGCAGGGTCAGGTTTCATTCTAGCATTAAGAGACTGCTGCTTCCATTTAGCTAATAATTTCTTAAGATCATATCTATCATTGCAAGCAAAGATTTCCCAAGCAGCTTCTTCATTCATAACATAACCTTTCAGAACAACAAGCAATACATATCATTGGGAGAACCTTCATCATGACTATCATCAATAATAGGTTCTTCAGTAATTTCATTCCCCCTAACTCTAGCAAGTTGTTCATCAAGAAATTCACCTAATGGCAAAGTAGTATCAAGCACAGAAGTAGTTTCATCATGCATAGCAGAAGTGGCATCATCAATAACATACGACATATCAGAATTCATAGCAGTAGCAGGTTTAGGTGTCGCAAGCCTACTAATAAGGGAAGGAGAATCTAGTGTAGAGCTAGATGGCAGTTCTTTACCTCCCCTCATAGTTGAGGGAAAAATAGTAGTTCAATCGTCTTCCAAGTTCTTCATAGTGATCAACAGATATAAATACCAAGTGACTCAGAGAATAGAGCTATGCTCCCCGGCAACGGCGCCAGAAATCAGTCTTGATAACCCACAAGTGTAGGGGATCGCAACAGCTTTCGAGGGTAAAGTATTCAACCCAAATTTATTGATTCGACACAAGGCGAGCCAAAGAATATTCTTGAGTATTAGCAGTTGGGTTGTCAATTCAACCACACCTGGATAACTTAGTATCTGCAGCAAAGTATTTAGTAGTAAAAGTGGTATGATAATAAAGGTAATAGTAGCAAAAGTAAAGATAGTAGTTTTTGGGTTTTTGTAGTGATTGTAACAGTAGCAACGGAAAAGTAAATAAGCGAAGAACAATATGTGAAAAGCTCGTAGGCAATGGACCAGTGATGGATAATTATGCCGGATGCGATTCCTCATGCAATAGTTATAACATAGGGTGACACAGAACTAGCTCCAGTTCATCAATGTAATGTAGGCATGTATTCCGTAAATAGTCATACGTGCTTATGGAAAAGAACTTGCATGACATCTTTTGTCCTACCCTCCCGTGGAAGCGGGGTCCTAGTGGAAACTAAGGGATATTAAGGCCTCCTTTTAATAGAGAACCGGAACAAAGCATTAGCACATAGTGAATACATGAACTCCTCAAACTACGATCATCACCAAGAAGTATCCCGATTATTGTCACTTCGGGGTTGTCGGATCATAACACATAATAGGTGACTATAGACTTGCAAGATAGTATCGAGAACACACATATATTCATGAAAACATAATAGGTTCAGATCTGAAATCATGGCACTCGGGCCCTAGTGACAAGCATTAAGCATAGCAAAGTCATAGCAACATCAATCTCAGAACATAGTGGATACTAGGGATCAAACCCTAACAAAACTAACTTGATTACATGGTAAATCTCATCCAACCCATCACCGTCCAGCAAGCCTACGATGGAATTACTCACGCACGACAGTGAGCATCATGAAATTGGTGATGGAGGATGGTTGATGATGACGACGGCGACGAATCCCCCTCTCTGGAGCCCCGAACGGACTCCAGATCAGCCCTCCCGAGAGAGATTAGGGCTTGGCGGCTCCGTGTCGTAAAACGCGATGAAACTTTCTCTCTGATTTTTTTCTCCCCGAATGTGAATATATGGAGTTGGTGTTGAGGTCGGTGGAGGTCCAGGGGGCCCACGAGATAGGGGGGCGTGCCCTACAGGGGGGGGGTGCCCCCTATCTCGTGGATAGGCCCTGGGCCCCCTGGTGTATTTCTTTCGCCCAGAAATTCTTATTAATTCCAAAAGGTGCCTCCATGGATTTTCAGGACATTCCAAGAACTTTTCTTTTCTACACATAAAACAACATCATGGCAGTTCTGCTGAAAACAGCGTTAGTCCGGGTTAGTTTCATTCAAATCATGCAAGTTAGAGTCCAAAACAAGGGCAAAAGTGTTTGGAAAAGTAGATACGTTGGAGACATATCAGCGTTCGATATCTTCAACTCAAGGGACACGTACATCCGGGCTGCTCAAGGTGGCCTTGCGAGGGCCACGGACCAGTACGTAAAGGATACACGGGTAAGAAAATTTGATAAGTATGTATATCAGTAGCCCCTGAGACTTGAAACAGTTTGGACAACTGATTTACGGATCCTCATGTGCGTAGATTCTGACGGAGAAGAATACCCAGCTATCCAAAGAGCTGGAGGAGTGCAAAGCCCAACTACGGGCAGCAATTGCCATAATGGAGGAGTCTACGAAGGCCCCATCTGGTAATATTTGCTTTAAACAAAAATTACGTCATGGCATGTACCAGTTAAGTATTCGGCATGAATGCGATTCTAACAATAGAATCTGCAGACAATCCCGGAGGCAATCCGGAGATCGTACCAGAGGATGAGCAACATGTTCGGCGAAGGCTGAAGGCTGGCCAGCATGTGCTTACAAAGGTTATAAAGGAGAAAAACACTCTCTAGGACGCGAATGTCCGACTGGACGTCGAATTGGAGGATGTTCGGGCCCAGCTTGCTGACTCCATAAAGGAGAATAAGAGGCTACGACACGGCATATTCAGTAAGTGCCCTGACGAACCACTATAAAGTTCGGCAAAGAAGCATGCTAACAGAATTATGTCTGCAGGCATGCTAACAGGCCGTCCCGAGGAGGAAATGCCCAGATCTGCGGGCGATCTTATGCCGGAGCTCTCACAACTGCACGAATAAGTTTGGCAGGTGATGCAGAGCATTGCTTAGTCCTTGTGGCCATCCGCCTCCCTGCCAGGAGGCATGGGGGGCTTGTAGAGATGCTCAAGGGAGCGCGGCAGCGCTTCCGATTATGGAAGATATCGGCCTGCAGACAAGGCGCAAGGGAAGCCTGGGCCATGGTGAAGATGCGGTACACCAAGGTTGACCCGAACCACATGGCCGATGTCGGACCTGTAGGGTTAGATGGGAAGGAGATCCCTGTACATCTGGTGTATGATCAAGTAGCATTAGCCGCTAAGTATTCCCAACAGGACTGTAGGCTAGACAACCTGTTGGATGGTATAGAAGAAGAGTTTAGTCAGTCTAAGTGACATTGTACTTCGAAGGACATATTTTGTCCCTAGCCGGATTGTAAATCATTTGTCTTGGCCGACCTTTTAGCTTCAACCTCTGGACCCGATAGTCCAGAGTGTATCCGAATACCCGCTCGGTTACATGAAAACCGGGGTACGCATGGAAACCAGGCGTAGGGGTCATAAGTGCTTGAACAGACAAGTACCCAACTAGTTATGTTATATTACATGGGTAGTAAGAAACATCTTCTAGGGAGAATATTTCCGTTAAGGGTTTCCTTTCCCTGGGTGTGCATGCATTAATGTGCATGTCCGAACTGCGAAAATTTATGCAGGATATAAGCATCTAGGGTCATGTTTTGTAATAGGTAAAATACATCTTTTGTTCACTGACCGAATATTCCCTTAAGAACGCTAGCTTTCGGCTTCACCTAGTCTGAGGTACACATCCGGCTGACCCGGCAGTAACAATCGCAGAGGTGCTCCCCTTATGCCCTAGCCGAATTAACGGGAACGTAGGGCATAAACACAAGAGCCAGGCAACCCAGCTTGGCCAAAACTTAAGTCACATCGATGCATATAGTGGTGAAAAAAGGCACATACGTAGAAGTGACACATATGTGGTGGGCATAAAGCCTAGAAGACAAATAAACTTATGTGTAAGAAGCCCCCAGGTATGATGAGCACGCATAGCGCGGCCAGAGTGTGCGGTCAAAGCATACTTAAAGCTTTTAAGGCTATAAATGTAAAAGGGGGAGAGAGAGAGAGAGGATATAATTTAAAAAGGAAGATGGAGGTAAGGAGACAAACACAGGGTTCGGCACTAGGCATAGAATCTTCGGAGTTTGGCCGCGTTCCATGGGTTCGGCTCGAGTCGATTGTCTGATGCATCACATAGACGGTACACACCTCTAGTGAGAACTTTGTCAATGATGAAGGGGCCCTCTCACTTGGGCTTGAGCTTGTCCTTTTTCTTCTCTGGTAGGCATAGAATGAGTTTGCCAATGTTATAAGTTTTGGCCCGCACTTCTCTGCTTTGATACCTTTGAGCCTGCTGTTGATAGAATGTGGAACGGGCCTTCGCGACATCACGCTCCTCCTCCAGGGCATCTAAGTTGTCCCGCCGATCCAGTTCGGCTTCTCTCTCTTCGTACATGCGCACTCTAGGTGAATCATGGATGATATCACAGGGTAGCACTGCCTCTGCGCCGTACACCATAAAAAATGGTGTGTATCCGGTTGTGCGATTTGGTGTGGTCCGCAGCCCCCATAATACGGAGTCAAGCTCCTCGACCCAGTGCGTATCTGATTCCTTCAAGGATCGCACTAGTATGGGTTTGATGCCGCTCATAATAAGACCGTTCGCTCGTTCGACTTGACCATTTGTTTCGGGGTGATAGACGGAGGCGCAATCAAGTTTTATGCCCATTTTGCTGCACCAGGTTTTCACCTCATCGGCTGTAAAGTTTGAGCCGTTATCGGTGATGATGCTGTGGGGGACACCGTAGTGGTGTACGACCCCGGATATAAAGTCTATCACGGGTCCGGATTCGACCGTTTTAACTGGTTTGGCTTCTATCCATTTGGTGAACTTATCGACCATGACCAACAAGTATTTCTTCTTATGGCTTCCTCCTTTAAGGGGTCCAACCATATCGAGCCCCCAGACCGCAAAGGGCCAAGTTATGGGGATTGTTTGGATGGCGGTGGGCGGCATATGGCTTTGATTTGCAAAAAGCTGGCAACCGACGCAGTGTTTGACAAGGTCTTGTGCGTCCGCCCGGGCTGTCGGCCAGTAGAAACCTGTACGGAAGGCCTTGCTTACGAGCGCCTGAGCTGCAGCATGGTGGCCACCGACTCCGGCATGAATTTCAGCCAAGAGCTGCCACCCTTCCTCTTCGGAGATGCACCTTTGCAGCACTCCGGTTGCGCTTTTCTTATAAAGCTCTCCCTCGTGAACTTTGTAGGCTTTGGAGCGCCGCACAATGCAGCGTGCCTCATTTTGGTCCTCCGGGAGTTCCTGCCTATTTAAGTAAGCTAGTAAGGGTTCCGTCCACGGGGCGATGACCGCCATGATCACGTGGGCTGAAAGTGTGATTTCAGTGGTGGAGCCTCTGATTATGTCAGATTGTTTAGGATCTGGGGTTGTATGCGGATTCGGAATAGTATTGCCGGACTCCCCTTCCCATACCACGGATGGCTTGAACAGCCTTTCCAAAAAGATATTTGGTGGGACGGGGTCACGTTTAGCGCCGATACGGGCAAGGATATCCGCCGCTTGATTGTTTTCTCGAACCACATGGTGGAAATCGAGCCCCTCGAATCGAGCTGACATTTTGAGAACGGCATTACGGTAAGCCACCATTTTCGGGTCCTTGGCGTCAAAGTCTCCATTTATTTGAGATATTGCGAGATTTGAATCCCCACATACTTCGAGACGTTGAATGCCCATGGAGACTGCCATCCGAAGACCGTGCAACAAAGCCTCATACTCTGCTGCATTGTTGGAATCTATGTAAAGTATTTGCAGTACACATTGGACTGTATCTCCGATGGGAGACGCCAGGACGACACCAGCCCCTAGACCAGCTAGCATCTTAGAGCCATCAAAGTGCATGATCCAATTGGAGTACGCGCCATACTCTTTAGGGAGTTCGGCTTCTGTCCATTCGGCGACGAAGTCAACCAATACTTGCGACTTAATGGCCCGTCGTGGTTTGTATGTTATGTCGAACGGGAGGAGCTCGATAGCCCATTTTGCAATCCGGCCCGTGGCATCGCGGTTATTTATTATGTCATTGAGTGGTACTTCGGAGGCCACCGTGATTGAACACTCTTGAAAGCAGTGTCGTAGTTTTCGGGATGCCATGAAGACCGCGTATGCTATCTTTTGATAATGTGGGTACCGTGACTTGCATGGAGTGAGGATAGTGGATACGTAGTATACGGACTTTTGTAATGGGAATATATGTCCATCCGTCTCTCGTTCGACGATGAGCACTGCGCTTACAACCTGGTGTGTTGCAGCTATGTATAGCAACATGGGTTCGCCGACATTTGGCGCTGCCAGAATTGGATTAGTGGCCAAGAGGGCTTTTATTTCCTCCAGCCCCGCCGTAGCCGCATCCATCCACTCGAAGTGCTCGGTGTGTCGAAGAAGGCGATAAACAGGTAGCGCCTTTTCTCCTAATCGGGATATAAAGCGGCTTAGGGCGGCCACGCATCCAATTAATTTCTGGATTTGCTTGAGGTCTGTTGGGGTAGCCAACTATGACAGAGCTCGGATTTTAGCCGGATTTGCTTCAATTCCTCTATTGGAGACAATAAAGCCCAAGAGTTTTCCGGCTGGTATTCCGAAAACACATTTTTCCGGGTTGAGCTTAATGTCGTATGTTTGGAGATTGTAGAACGTAAGCCTCAGGTCGTCTATTAACGATTCGACATGTCTGGTTTTAATGACCACATCGTCTACGTAAGCCTCCACTGTTTTGCCGATTTGTGTTTCCAGGCATGTCTGAATCATGCGTTGATAGGTTGCACCGGCATTTTTGAGCCTGAAAGGCATGGTGTTAAAAGAGAAGGGACCGTATGGAGTGATAAATGCCATTGCGGCTTGATCGGACTCCGCCATCTTGATTTGGTGGTATCCGGAGTATGCGTCGAGGAAACACAATGAGTCGTTTCCCGCGGTAGCGTCGATAATTTGATCGTTGCGAGGGAGTGGGATTGGATCCTTAGGGCAAGCCTTATTAAGGTCTTTGAAATCGACGCATAGGCGCCAGGATTTGTCCTTCTTTGGTAACATCACTAGGTTTGCTAGCCAGTCCAGATGTTTTATCTCTCTGATGAATCCGGCTTCGAGTAGCTTGGCTAGCTCTTATCCCATGGCTTGTCGCTTGGGTTCTAAGAAGCGCCGAAGAGTCTGTTTGACCGGCTTGTATCCCTTTAGTATGTTTAGGCTATGTTCGGCCAACCTGCGTGGGATACCTGGCATGTCCGAAGGATGCCAGGCGAAAATGTCCCAATTCTCGCGCAAGAACTCTCGTAGTGCGGCGTCTATTGTGGGGTTCAGTTGTGCCCCAATTGATGCTGTCTTTGTAGGGTCCGTTGGGTGGACCTGGAATTTGACTATTTCGTCTGCTGGTTTGAAAGAGGTGGACTTGGGTCGTTTGTCGAGTATCATGTCGTCCCTGTCCACTGCGGAATGCAGCGTAGTTAACTCTTTGGTCGCGAGGGCTTCGGATAATGCCTCCAGGGCTAGTGCGGTAGTTTTATTTTTGGCACGGAGTGCTATGTACGGATCACTGGCTAGAGTGATGATCCCATTGGGCCCCGGCATCTTGAGCTTCATGTACTCGTAATGGGGTATAGCTTGGAAGCTTGTGAATGCGTCTCGCCCCAAGAGGGCGTGATATCCACTGCTAAACGGGGCCACTTGGGATGTGATTTCTTCGGACATGTAATTCTCCGGTGTGTCGAATACCACATCCAATGTGATTTTCCCTGCGCATCGTGCCTCCCGACTAGGGATGATTCCCCTGAAGGTCATGCTGCTTTGCTCAATGCGGCTCATATCTATTTCCATTTTGTTAAGAGTTTCCTCATAGATGAGGTTTAATCCGCTGCCGCCGTCCATCAACACTTTAGTAAGCCAGAATCCGTCCACTACTAGACTAAGGACCAAAGCAGCTGGTGCTCGGACTATTCGGAATTGAGGTTCGTCGCTGGCGTTGAAGGTTATGGTCGTATCGTTCCACGGGTTTATTGCTGCGACGTGGCAGACTTTGGCGAGGCTGTGGAGTGCTCGCTTGTGCCTGTTGTTTGAGGCGAAAGTCTCGAAGACGGTCAATACTGTATTATTATTTTCTGCGGGATGGTGTTCTGCGGTATTGTCGATGAGAAGGTCTTCTCCTCTTTTGGCCACCTGCCGGAGTATCCAACATGCTCTAAGGCTGTGTATTGGTATGGTGTCCGGTGTGCTGTGAATTTTGCATGGCCTATTGAGCCATCCCTCCAATACGGTTCCACACCCTGTAGATGGCTTTGGTTTCTTTCTAATTGGGTTGGGTGACTTGAAAGAGCGCACCCTTTTAGTTCGGACGAGGGGTTTAGTTAGGACTGGAGGATCCTAGAATTTTGTTTGGGTCTTCTAGGCACTTTCCATCGTGCAGTACTTCTGTACTATGGCCGCCAGGTCGGTAAAGTGTTCTATGTCACGACGACTTATGGCATTGAGGATTCCCTTGTCTGTGCAATTTTTGCAAAAGTATGAGATCGCATCTTCCTAATGACAGTCCTTAACCTTACTCATTACAAGGAGGAATCTGGCCCAGAAGTGGTGTACTGTCTCTTGGGGCTGTTGTCTGACGTGGGAAAGATCGCTTGCGTCTGGGTGGGTGGGTGAAATTAAGTCCATCTTCTGACCCCATCTAGAACCCAGGGCGAAGGAGCTCCTGAGCTTGGCAGCTCGGGCTCCCGGATATTGCGCGATATTTGTGGCCCGCTGCTTGATTCTAAGTTCCGAGCCTGGACCACGTCCTCCCATAGACGGGTATCCGGCTCAGAGAGCTCGAGAATCCAAACATAGTTCGTTCTCAAAATAGAGGAAGAATTTCCATTTTGTTCCTCCACCACCGCTATCTAATGGGTGACCGGCGGAGAGTTAATCTCCCTTAGGTCGGGTTTAAGCCCGATCTGATCATAATCCGTAGAGACTCCCAGGGCGGCGATGCAATCCAAGAGCTTGTTCAAGGAGGAGAGCTCCATTGGATCCATCTATTCGGTGAATTACGAGCTGACGCGGAGGTTGTTTTTGATGACCCGAGATGTCATCATCGGCGCGGCGGCCGAACGGGCGGCCATGACGAAACCACCCAGCCTGAGAGTTTGGCCTATAGCCAGGGATCCTCTGGAGGTGATGTTATCCTTGACGACAAGGCGAGCCATCAAGCCTTATCGGGACGTCACAGTGGAACTCTCAATGAAAGCACCAATGTCGGTGTCCAAACCGGCGGTTCTCGGGTAGGGGGTCCCGAACTATGCGTCTAAGGCTAATGGTAACAGGAGGCAGGGGACACGATGTTTTACCCAGGTTTGGGCCCTCCTGATGGAGGTAATACCTACTTCCTTCTTGATTGATCTTGATGATATGAGTATTACAAGAGTTGATCTACCACAAGATCGTAGAGGCTAAACCCTAGAAGCTAGCCTATGATTATGATTGTTGTTGTCCTACGGACTAAAGCCTCCGGTTTATATAGACACCGGAGGGGGCTAGGGTTACACAGAGTCGGTTACAGAGAAGGAAATCTACATATCCGAATATCCAAGCTTGCCTTCCACGCAAAGGAGAGTCCCGTCCGGACATGGGACGGAGTCTTCAATCTTGTATCTTCATAGTCCAACAGTCCGGCCAAAGTATATAGTCCGGCTGCCCGAGGACCCCTTAATCCAGGACTCCCTCAGGTGTACCAGCCATCCAGCTCCTTGGTTTCCTTGTCTCAGAGCGCGGCATCGAGTGCAACCCTGTCAAGATCAAGGCCATCGAGCGGATGGAGAAACCCACCAAGCTACGTGACGTCCAAAAGTTCACCGGGTGCCTAGCATCCCTCCGTCGCTTCATTAGTCAGCTGGGCGAGAAGGCACTCCCTCTGTACCAGCTCATGAAGAAAACTAGTTGCGTCGAGTGGAACGACCAAGCGGATGCCGCCTTCCTCCAGCTCAAGCATATGATGTCAACGCTGCCTATCCTGGCGGCTCCGACTGCTAAAGAGCCCATGCTCCTCTATATCGCCACCACCAACCGAGTCATCAGAATGGTGATCGTTGTAGAGCATCCAGAAGACGGCAAGGTTCAGTCGGTCTAGAGGCCGGCGTATTATCTGAGCGAGGTCTTGTCCGCCTCCAAGTAGAACTACCCCCACTACCAGAAAATGTGCTACGGCGTGTACTTTGCTGCCAAGAAGTGATGACCCACAAGTATAGGGGATCTATCGTAGTCCTTTCGATAACCAAGAGTGTTGAACACAACGAGGAGCAAAAGGAAATGACAAGTGGTTTTTAGTAAGGTATTCTCTGCAAGCACTGAAATTATCGGTAACAGATAGTTTTGTGATAAGATAATTCGTAACGGGTAACAAGTAACAAAGGTAACTAAGGTGCAGGAAGGTGGCCCAATCTTGTTTGTAGCAAAGGACAAGCCTGGACAAAATCTTATATATGGCAAAGCGCTCCCGAGGACACATGGGAATTTCTGTCAAGCTAGTTTTCATCATGCTCATATGATTCACGTTCGTTACTTTGATAATTTGATATGTGGGTGGACCGGTGCTTGGGTACTGCCCTTCCTTGGCAAGCATCACACTTGATTAACCCCTCTCGCAAGCATCCGCAACTATGAAAGAAGAGTTAAGGTAAACCTAACCATAACATGAAACATATGGATCCAAATCAGCCCTTACGAAGCAACACATAAACTAGGGTTTAAGCTTCTGTCACTCTAGCAACCCATCATATACTTATTACTTCCCAATGCCTTCCCCTAGGCCCAGACCATTGTGAAGTGTCATGTACTCGACGTTCACATAACACCACTAGAGGAGAGACAACATACATCTCATCAAAATATCGAACGAATACCAAATTCACACGATTACTTATAACAAGACTTCTCCCATGTCCTCAGGAACAAACGTAACTACTCACAAATCATATTCATGTTCATAATCAGAGGGGTATTGAATATCATTAAGGATCTGAACATATGATCTTCCACCGAATAAATCAACTAGCATCAACTACAAGGAGTAATCAACAGTACAGCAACCCACATGTACCAATCTGAGGTTTTGAGACAAAGATCAGATACAAGAGATGAACTAGGATTTGAGAGGAGATGGTGCTGGTGAAGATGTTGATGGAGATTGATCCGCTCTTGATGAGAGGATCGATGGTGATGACGATGGCGACGATTTCCCCCTCTCGGAGGGATGTTTCCCTGGCAGAACAGCTCCGCCGGAGCCCTAGATTGATTCCGCCAAGGTTCCGCCTCGAGACTGCGGCACTTCCTCCCGAAAGCTTCCTTCTAATTTTTTCCAGGGCAAAAGACACCATATAGCAGAAGATGGGCATCGGGGGTTGCCAGGTGGCCCACGAGGCAGGGGGCGCGCCCTCCACCCTCATGGATGGCGGATGGCCCCCCTCTGGTGCTTTCTTTGCCCAATATTTTTAACATATTCCAAACTGACTTTCGTGGAGTTTCATGACTTTTGGAGTTGTGCATAATAGGTCTCTAATATTTGCTCCTCTTCTAGCCCAGAATGCCAGCTACCGACATTCTCCCTCTACATGTAAACCTTGTAAAATAAGAGAGAAAAGGCATAAGTATTGTGACATAATGTGTAGTAACAGCCCATATTGCAATCAATATTGATATAAAAGCATGATGCAAAATGGGCGTATCAACTCCCCCAAGCTTAGACCTCGCTTGTCCTCAAGCGAAAGCCGATATAGAAAAATATGTCCACATGTTTAGAGATAGAGGTGTCGATAAAATAAAATACGGACATGAGGGCATCATGATCATGCGCGTAGTACTTTGTTTTGATGACTAATAGATTTTTGCAATAAGTATATGAGTTCTTTATGACTAACGTTGAGTCCATGGATTATACGCACTCTCACCCTTCCACCATTTCTAGCCTCTCTTGAGTCATGCAACTTCCGCAGATACCATACACCCACCATATACCTTCCTCAAAACAGCCACCATACCTACCTATTATGGCATTTCCATAGCCATTCCGAGATATATTGCCATGCAACTTTCCACCGTTCCATTTATTATGACACGCTTCATCATTGTCACATTACTTTGCATGATCATGTAGTTGACATCGTATTTGTGGCAAAGCCACCTTTCATAATTATTTCATACATGTCACTCTTGAGTCATTGCACATCCCGGTACACCGGCGGCGGCATTCATATAGAGTCATATTTTTTGTTCTAAGTATCAAGTTGTAATTTTTATTTTTTGAGTTGTAAGTAAATACAAGTGTGATGATCATCGTTATTACAACATTGTACCATGTGAGGAAATAAAAAAGAGAGGCCAAAGAAGCCAAACAGAAAAATGAGAGAAAAAGAGAGAAGGGGCAATGTTACTATCTTTTTTTCACACTTGTGCTTCAAAGTAGCACCATGGTCTTCATGATAGAGAGTCTCCTATTTTGTCACTTTCATATACTAGTGGGAATTTTTCATTATAGAACTTGGCTTGTATATTACAACGATGGGCTTCCTCAAATCGCCCTAGGTCTTCAGGAGCAAGCAAGTTGGATGCACACCCACTTAGTGTCTCTTTTTGAGCCTTCATAAACTTATAGCTCTAGTGCATCTGTTGCATGGCAATCCCTACTCACTCACATTGATATCTATTGATGGGGATCTCCATAGCCCGTTGATACGCCTAGTTGATGTGAGATTATCTCCCTCTTTTTGTCTTCTCCACAACCACCATATTCTATTCCATCTATAGTGCTATGTCCATGCCTCACGCTCATGTATTGCATGAAAGTTGAAAAGGTTTGAGAATGCCAAAAGTATGAAACAATTGCTTGGCTTGTCATCGGGGTTGTGCATGATTTGAGTATTTTGTGTGATGAAGATGGGGCATAGCCAGACTATATGATTTTTTAGGGATAACTTTCTTTGGCCATGTTATCTTGAGAAGACATAATTGCCTTGTTAGTATGCTTGAAGTATTATTTTTTATGTCAATACTGAACTTTTGTTTTGAATCTTATGGATCTGAACATTCATGCCACAATAAAGAAAAATTACATGGATAAATATGTTAGGTAGCATTTCACATCAAAAATTCTGTTTTTATCATTTACCTAATCGAGGACGAGCAGGAATTAAGCTTGGGGATGCCTGATACGTCTCCAACGTATCTATAATTTTTGATTGTTGCATGCTATAATATTATCTGTTTTGATGTTTTATATGTATTAATATGCTATTTTATATTACTTTTGGGACTAGCATATTAACCTAGAGCCCAGTGCCAGTTTCTGTTTTTTCCTTGTTTTTGAGCTTCGCGGAAAAGGAATACCAAACAGAGTCCAAACGAAAGGAAACCTTCGCGATGACTTTTCTTGGATCAGCATACACCCAGGAGACTTGGAGATCAAGTCGGAAGAGCCACGAGGCAGCGACAAGGGGGGAGGGCGCGCCCAAGGGGGTAGGGCGAGCCCCCTTGCCTTGTGGGCCCCTCATGACCCCCCTGACCTAATTCTTCGTCCTATATATTTCCAAATATCCCCAAACAACCAGAAGCATCCACGGAAACACTTTTCCGCCGCCGCAACCTTCTGTACCCGTGAGATCCCATCTAGGGGCCTTTTTCGGCATCCTGCCGGAGGGGGATTCAATCATGGAGGGCTTCTACATCAACTCTATTGCCCTTCCAATGAAGCGTGAGTAGTTTACCTCAGACCTACGGGTCCATAGCTAGTAGCTAGATGGCTTTTTCTCTCTCTTTATTTCTCAATACCATGTTCTCCTTGATGTTCTTGGAGATCTATCCGATGTAATCTTCTTTTGCGGTGTGTTTGTCGAGATCTGATGAATTGTGGATTTATGATCAGCTTATCTATGAATATGATTTGAATCTTCTCTGAATCCTTACATGCATGATTTGATATCTTTGTAATTCTCTTCGAATTATCGGTTTAGTTTGGCCAACTGGATTAGTTTTTCTTGCAATGAGAGAAGTGCTTAGCTTTGGGTTCAATCTTGCGATGTCCTTTCCCAGTGACAGTAGGGGCAGCAAGGCACGTATTGTATTGTTGCCATCGAGGATAAAAAGATGGGGTTTACATCATATTGCTTGAGTTTATTCCTCTACATCATGTCATCTTACTTAATGTGTTACTTTGTTCTTCGTGAACTTAATACTCTAGATGCAGGCAGGAGTTGGTCGATGTGTGGAGTAATAGTGGTAGATGCAGGCAGGAGTCGGTCTACTTGACACGGACGTGATGCCTATAGTTCATAATCATTGCCTTAGATATCGTCATAACTTTGCGCTTTTCTATCAACTGATCGATAGTAATTTGTTCACCACTGTATTATTGGCTATCTTGAGAGAAGCCACTAGTGAAACCTATGGCCCCGGGGTCTATTTTCCATCATATAAGTTTCTGATCTACTATTTTGCAATCTTCTACTTTTCGATCTATAAACCAAAATTACCAAAAATATTTTTCATCTATCTCTATCAGACCTCACTTTTACAAGTAACCATGAAGGGATGGACAACCCCTTTATCGCGTTGGGTGCAAGTTGTTTGATTGTTTGTGCAGGTCTTGGTGATATGTGCGTTGTTTCCTACTGGATTGATACCTTGGTTCTCTAATTGAGGGAAATACTTATCTCTACTTTGCTGCATCACCCTTTCCTCTTCAAGAGAAAAAACAACGCAAGCTCAAGAAGTAGTAGCCCACCAGGTGGGCACAACCCACCTGGGCGCGTCAGGGAGCCCAGGCGCGCCCTGGTGGGTTGTTCCCTCCTCATCCCACCTCTGGTGCCCCTCTTCTGGTATATAAGTCATTTTGACCTAGAAAAAAAATAAGAAGAGGACTTTCGGGATGAAGCACCGACATCTCGAGGTGGAACTTGGGCAGGAGCACTTTTGCCCTCCCGTGGAGCGATTCCGCCGGGGGAACTTCCCTCCCAGAGGGTGAAATCATCGTCATCATCATCACCAACAACTCTCCCATCTTGGGGAGGGCAATCTCCATCAACATCTTCAACATCACCATCTCCTCTCAAACTCTAGTACACCTCTTGTGTTTAATCTTTGTACCGGAACTATAGATTGGTGCTTGTGGGTGACTAGTAGTGTTGATTACATCTTGTAGTTGATTACTATATGGTTTATTTGGTGGAATATTATATGTTCAGATCCAATATGCTATTTAATACCCCTCTGATCTTGAGCATGATTATCATTTGTGAGTAGTTACTTTTGTTCTTGAGGTCACAGGAGAAATCTACTTGTTGTAAGTAATCATGTGAACTTGATATGTGTTTGATATTTTGATGGTATGTATGTTGTGATTCCCTTAGTGGTGTCATGTGAACGTCGACTACATGACACTTCACCATATTTGGGCCTAAGGGAATGCAATGTGGAGTAGTTATTAGATGATGGGTTGCGAGAGTGACAGAAGCATAAACCCTAGTTTATGCGCTATTCCGTAAGGGACGACTGATTTGGATCCAAAAGTTTAATGCTATGGTTAGATTTATTCTTAATACTCTTCTCGTAGTTGCGGATGTTTGCGAGGGGTTTAATCATAAGTAGGAGGTTTGTTCAAGTAAGAACAGCACCTAAGCACCGGTCGACCCACATATCAAACTATCAAAGTAGCAAACACAAATCAAACGAACATGATGAAAGTGACTAGATGAAATTCTCGTGCACCCTCAAGAACACTTTGCTTATCATAAGAGTCCGTTTTGGCCTGTCCTTTGCCTCAAAAGGATTGGGTTACCTTGATGCACTTTTGTCACCATTATGGTTACTTGCTTGTTACAAATTATCTTGCTATCAAACTACTCGTAACTTATAATTTCAGTGCTTGCAGACATTACCTTGCTGTAAACCGCTTGTCATTTCCTTCTTCTCCTCGTTGGGTTCGACACTCTTACTTTCGAAAGGACTACGATTGATCCCCTATACTCGTGGGTCATCAAGGCTCTTTTCTGGCGCCGTTGCCGGGGTGTGAAGCGCTCTTGTTAAGTGGAAATCGGTAACGAAAAATTATTACTACGTGCTGAAATTTATTGTCACTTGTTACTATGGAAAAGAAATCCTTTGAGGGGTTTGTTCGGGGTATCTTCACTTCGATCGAAACCATAATTAGTTGCTCCTCAACCTACTGCACCTACTAAAAATATTGGTCATGAAATTCCTTCAGGTATGATAGAACAACTGCTAGCTAATCCTTATGCAGGAGATGGAACCGAACATCCTGATATTTATATGTGGATGAAATTTGTGGATTATGTAAGCTTGCAGGTTTACCCGGAGATGAAGCTAAGAAGAAGGTTTTCCCTTTATCTTCGAAGGGGAAAAGCATTAGCATGGTATAGGCTATGCGATGATATTGGATCTTGGAATTGGAATTTCACCAAAAAAATTATCCTATGCATCTAGTTCATCGTGATCGGAATTATATAATAATTTTTGGCCTTGTGAAGGAGAAAATATTGGTCTAGCTTGGGGGAGGCTTAAGTCAATGTTATATTCATGCCCCAATCATGAGTTCTCAAGAGAAATTATTATTCAGAATTTTTATGCTCGGCTTTCTCATGATGATCGATCCATGGTCGATACTTCTTGTACTGGTTCATTTATGAAGAAGACTATTGACTTCCGGTGGGATCTTTTAGAAAGAATTAAACGCAACTCTGAAGATTGGGAACTCGACGAAGGTAAATAGTTAGGTATTAAGCTCAAGTATGGTTGTGTTAAATCTTTTATGAATACCGATGCTTTTCAAAAGTTTAGGACTAAATATGGATTTGACTCGGAGATAGTAGCCTCCTTTTGTGAATCATTTGCTACTCATGTTGACCTCCCAAAGGAGAAGTGGTTTAAATATCACCCACCTATCAAACAAGAAATTAAAGAACTGATAATAGCTAAAGATGAAACTATTATTTATAATGTCGATCCTATTGTTCCTACTGCTTATATTGAAAAACCACCTTTCCCTCTTAGGATAAAGAAACATGCTAAAGTTTCAACTGTGGTCAACAAAAGCTATATTTTTAGTCACCACATGATATGTGTTTTGCTTGCAGCGTCTTGTATGATATGAGTCTTTGCCTTTTAGTTTTCCACAATCACTTATATTATTATGAGAGCCTTAAAAATAGTATGGCAATTTGCTTAGGTTATGAATTTAGTCCTAATATGATGGGTATTCAAGAGGGATATAATAAAAACTTTCATGAAGATCATTGAATATATGAGAAGTTCGATTCCTTGCATTTGTTTTGATATATAAAGATGGTGATATTAAGTCATGCTAGTGAGTAATTGTGGATTAGTAAGAATATTTGTGTTAATGTTTGTGATTCCTGAAGCATGCACGTATGGTCTACCGTTATACGATGAAGTTATAGCATGGTTTATCTTTTGTTGTCTTCCTTATGAGGTGCGGTTGGGGACAAGCGATGGTCTTTTTCTACCAATCTATCCCCCTAGGATCATGTGCATTAGTACTTTGTTTCGATGGCTAATAAATTTTTGCAATAAGTACGTGAGTTCTTTATGACTAATGTTGACTCCATGGATTATACGCACTCTAACACTTCCACCATTGCTAGCCTCTCTAGTACCGCACAACTTTTGCCGGTGCATGATACGTCTCCAACGTATCTATAATTTTTGATTGTTTTATGCTATTATATTATCATTCTTGGATGTTTTACAATCATTTTATAGCAACTTTATATCATTTTTTGGGGCTAACCTATTGACATAGTGCTAAGTGCCAGTTGTTGTTTGTAGCTTGTTTTTTAATCGCAGGAAATCAATATCAAACGGAGTCCAGATGCAGTGTAACTTTTTGTGGATTTTTTTGGACCAAAAGACATCCAGTGAGCCAAAGAAGTACCGAAGAGGGGGCCCGAGGTGAGCACAAGACACCAGGGCACTCCTGGAGGCCCAGGCGCTCCCTGATGGGTTGTGCCCACCTTGGTGACCTCCTGCACCGCCTCTTTGCTCTATGAATACCCCAATATTCCAAAAACCCTAGGGGAGTCGACAAAAATCAATTCCAGCCGCCGCAAGTTCTAGAACCACCAAATCCAATCTAAACACCATCACAGAGGGGTTCATCATCCTCATTGGTGCCTCTCTGATGATGCGTGAGTAGTCCATTGTAGACCTACGGGTCCATAGTTAGCTAGTCACTAGATGGCTTCCTCTCTCTCTCTCTCTTGATTCTCAATACAATGGTCTCTTGGAGATCTATTTGATGTAACTCTTTTTGCGGTGTGTTTGTTGGGATCCGATGAACTTTGAGTTTACGACCAGATCTATATTTTTATCCATGAAAGTTATTTGAGTCTTTTGATCTCTTATATGCATGATTACTTATAGCCTCATATTTCTTATTGGAATCTTTGGTTTAGTTAGGCCAACTAGATCGATTTTTCTTGCCACTGGAAGAGGTGCTTTGTGACGGGTTTGATCTTACGGTGCTTGATCCCAGTGAAAGAAGGGGAAATGACACGTATGTTTCATTGCCATTAAGGATAACAAGATGGGGTCTATTTCTACATAAATAGATATTGTCTACATCATGTCATCGTTCTTATTGCATTACTCCGTTTCTCTAATACACTAGATGCATGCTGGATGGAGGTCGACGTGTGGATTAATAGTAGTAGATGCAGGCAGGAGTTGGTCTACAAATCTTGGACGTGATGCCTATATAATGATCATTGCCTGGATATCATCATGATTTTTGAAGTTCTATGAATTGCCCAACGGCAATTTGTTTACCCACCACATGCTATTTTTCTCGAGAGAAGCCACTAGTGAAATCTACGGCCGCTAGGTCTCTTCCTAATCATATTTGCCTTCGAGATCTATTTTATTTGCTTTTATTTTCAGATCTATTAATCCAAAAATCCAAAAATACCTTGCTGCAAATTTTAGTTATTTATTTTATCCCGCGTTCCTGTGAGATCTATTTATCCAAACTACTACAATTTTATCTATCTTTTTACCCGTGAGGGATTGACAACCCCTCTCTTATGTTGGGTTGCAAGTATTTGTTCGTTGTGTGCAGGAGCTTTTTACATGGTGTTGCGTGGTTCTCCTACTGGTTCGATAACCTTGATCTCATCACTGAGGGAAATATCTACCGTTGTTGTGCTTCATCATCCCTTTCTCTTTGGGGAAATACGGACGTAGTTCAAGCCAACATCAAAAGGAATTTCTGGCGCCATTGCCGTGGAGACATCATCAACATCTACCAGGTTCCTAATCATAAATCAAATCTCCTTGCAATTTACATTATTTACCATTTGCCTCTTGTTTTCATCTCCCCCCACTTCACCAAATTTTCCATTTTATTTTCCTTCTTTTTCGTTTGCCTTTTCTCGTCAGATCTCTTGTTTGTTATCTCTACTTGTGTTACCATGTGTCTTCTATTTGCTTGCAGCTTTGCTTGATAAAAATCTATTGATATGGATCCTCATCCACTTGATAATCTTTTCAAATGATCCAATCATGATGAACCAATTGATAGTGAATTGAGTTCACTAGATTATCTTTATGATGGTTTGGTTGAGATTTATGAATCTGAAAATTATGATGAAGTGTTAAACAAAGGAATTTATAAAGTGATTCATGATAGCTCCTTGAATGAAAAGCATGATTGGAATGATGTTATTACAAATTCTATTAATGTCATTTGTGTTAGTGATTTGCAAAACCCCAAGCTTGGGGATGCTTGTTTTGCTATGTCCACTACTTATTGCAATGATCATGATTGGGGTGATAATGATTCTTATGATCTTGAAAATTTATGTGAACCTCATGATGAATATGCTTGAGATAATATTAAAAGTGGGTTTGGAAGAGTGTCAACTTTAGCTAAAAATAATCCCACATATTTGGAGAGTGTCCGATCTTATGAAATTTTTGATAAAAGTGGGCTTGGAGGGGTCATGACTTTATTTGATGATAATCCCACTATTTTGGAAGAGTGTCAACTTTGCATGCATGTGGATCATGAAGAGAAAATGTTATGTGATATCTATATTGTTGAATTTGAATATGATCCTATATTTAATTATTATGAGAGAGGAAAATATGGTTGTAGAAATTTTCATGTTACTAAATTACCTCTCGTTATGTTGAGATTGTCAATGTTTTATTCCTCTTATTTGCATAATCTAAATGTTTGTTGTCTTGATAATTTGTTTGATTACAAAATTCCTATTCATAGGAAGTATGTTAGACTTAAATGTGTTTGTCATATGTTTCATGATGCTCTCTTTGTGTTTCAATTCTTATCTTTCGTGTGAGCATCATTGAAATCTCAAAGCCAATCTTAAAGGCTATAAAAGAAAGAGCTTGTTGGGAGGCAACCTAATGAATAAAATTTAATTTTGTCTTTATGTTCTTGAGTTCTTGCACAATAATGCTACTATTATAATTGTGTTTTTTGTGTTTTAATTAGTGTTTGTGCCAATAAAAGCCTTTGGGTTAATTTAGGTGATAGTTGATTCGATCTTGTTGAAAAACAGAAATTTTTCTGCTCAGAAAAATAATTTTCATAAATTACAGAAACGTGATTTTTCTCTGAATTTCTTACACAAGATTTATATACAAATTTACCATGTTGTCCTAATTTTAAAGATTTTTTGGATTTACATAAGTATATGAAGTTTCCTGATTACTACAGACTGTTCTGTTTTTGACAGATCCTGTTTTCGTTGTGTTATGTGCTTGTTTTGATGATTCTGTGGTTTCCTTTGAAGAGTTCTTGCCATGGAAAAGTTAAAATACAGTAGATATAATACAATAACAAAATATGAATGAGTTTGCAACAGTACTTAAAGTAGTGATTTGCTTTCTTATACTAGCGGATCTCAAGAAGGTTGTGTTGAGTTTTGTGTGATTGAAGTTTCTAAGTTTTGGGTGAGATCGCGATGGATGAAAGAATAAGGATTAGCAGAAGGCTAAGCTTGGGGATAACCGAGGAACCCCAAGATAATATTCAAGAAGTATCAAGCAACTAAGCTTGGGGATGCCCCCGAGTGGCATCCCCTCTTTCTTCTAACAACCATCGGTACTTTACTTGAAACTATATTTTTATTCGTCACATATTATGAGTTTTGCTTGGAGCGTCTTGTATGATATGAGTCTTTTCTTGTTTTGCTTTGTTTTTTAAGTCACCTATCCTTGCTGGACACACCTAGTTGAGGGAGCCAAAATTATGCTATGACTTGTTAGACTTGCTCTCTATGCTTCACTTAAATCTTTATGAGCTATGGAATTGCTCTAGTGCTTTACTTATATCTTTTTGAGCACGATGTGCTTCACTATTTTTGAAGAAATGCTCTCATGCTTCACATAGATTTATTTTAGAGTTAGTAATTTTTTTAATAAATTCTCTCTTGCTTCACTTAAATTATTTTGGGAGAAGAAAATGTGTATGCTCATGTTCTTCACTTAGATTTGTTTGAGCTATCAAAAGCAACATATGAAATTAGTCCCAAAGTGATATATATTCAAGACGGATATAATAAAAACTTTCATGAAGATCATTGGACAAAATAAACTTGATTCTTTGTAATAGTTTTGAGATATGATGATAGTGATATGTGAGTCATGTTGATGAGTAATTATGCTTTAGTAAGAATATTGGTGTTAAGGTTTGTGATTCCCTATGCAAGCATGAAAGTCAATAGTTATGCAATGAAATTACATCCTACTTGTGGTGCATTATTCGGTATTAGCTTTGCTTAATGCTCGCTTATGAGATTTTTCGTTTCTTGGTTGAATGCTTGCTAATCTTTTGCTAGCCTTCATTTGCACTAAGTATGGTCACTACTTGTGCATCCAAAATCCTTTAAACCAGTTTTTTCCACATGAGTCCACTATACCTACCTATATGCGGTATTCTTTTGCCGTAAGCAAATTTGTATGTGCCATCTCTAAATTTCAAAGTAAATTTCTCTTTTGTGTGCTCGTACCGCTCATGAAACGGTAGGGGGTGGCTAATATATTTCCATGCTAGATATGTTGTTCTCAAGATGAGTGTTTATTCACTTGTCATTGCACGAGAGTACGACAAAGGTATTAGGGATGCCCAGTCTCGAAATGAAAAATGAATTTACTGTATGTTGTCAAATAATAAATTCCTTGGAAAGTGTTGGTATAGAGGGCACCCGTGGATACGGTTAGCCATGGAAAGTGAAAGTATGGTGGAAAAAGGAATAAACTTTATTTTCTGTTTGGGAACTGCCTATGATATATCTAGCATGGAAAGTGTTGGGAACTCTAAGTCATTTTCATTGGTGGGAAACGTATGCCTCCCAAAATGTTTTTATCTCTCAATTTTTGCTTTGAGCTCTGGTACCTCTACAAATCCCTACTTCCCTCTATGAAGGGCCCTTCGTTTACTTTATGCCATTTTTATTTTGAATTTGAGTCTCCATCTTCTCTTATAAAGCACCAACTAAGGGGCACTATGATCGTATTTGAGCATTGGGTGTAGCTAATATTCGAGTGTGTTTCATGAATGGATCAATGATTGAGCATAATGGGCTAGGGATAACTTGCTTTAGTGTTGATATTTTGAAAGACATGGTTGCTTGTTGATATGCTTGAGTATTAAAGCCTTCATGTCAAAACTAGACTATTGCTTTGAACCTTATAAAGTCCAAATGTCCATGCTACAAAGAAAACAATATGTGATGAACATGTTAGTCAGCTTTCCACATCAAAAATTCTGTTTTTATCATGTACCTACTCGAGGACGAGCAGGAATTAAGCTTGGGGATGCTGATACGTCTCCAACGTATCTATAATTTTTGATTGTTCCATGATGTTATATTATCATTCTTGGATGTTTTACAATCATTTTATAGCAACTTTATATCATTTTTGGGACTAACCTATTGGCATAGTGCCAAGTGTCAGTTGATGTTTTCTGCTTGTTTTTTACATCACAGGAAATCAATATCAAACAGAGTCCAAATGCAGCGAAACTTTTTGTGGATTTTTTTGGACCAGAATACATCCAGTGGGCCAAAGAAGTACCGAAGAGGGGGCCCAAGGTGAGCACAAGACACCAGGGCATGCCTGGAGGCCCACGCGCCCTGATGGGTTGTGCCCATCTTGGTGACCTCCCGCACCGCCTCTTTGCTCTATAAATACCCATTAATATAGAGTCATATATTTTCTCTATAAACAACCAACATAGCTACCTATTATGGCATTTCCATAGCCATTCTGAGATATATTGCCATGAAACTTACATCATTCTGTTTTATTATGACACACACCATCATTGTCATATTGTTCTCATATGCTTGACGCCCGGCGGTTTACAGAACACCGAGGCATTCATATAGAGTCATATATTTGTTCTAGTATCGAGTTGTAATTCTTGAGTTGTAAGTAAATAAAAGTGTGATTGTCGTGAAATTAACACGTCAGATGTCCTAGTAAGAGGACTTAGTCGTGGAGCCATCGCAACGAGATTAGCTTAAAGGGGTTAAACCGGACAAAGGACA
The DNA here is from genome assembly GCF_002162155.2 of Triticum dicoccoides. Taxonomy (NCBI): domain Eukaryota; kingdom Viridiplantae; phylum Streptophyta; class Magnoliopsida; order Poales; family Poaceae; genus Triticum; species Triticum dicoccoides. Next base: position 485,656,394 of record NC_041393.1, read on the forward strand.
CGGGGAGTTTATACTGGTTCGGCCCCTTGCGGTGAAGGTAAAAGCCTACGATCTAGTTGTGGTGGAATTGATGGGGTCTCGATGAGCAGGGAGCGAATCCGCTTTACCTATCTCTCGAGTTGTTGTCTCTTGTTCCTGAACCGCCGTCGGGTCGTCCCTTTATCTACACAGCTTGACGCCCGGCGGTTTACAGAACACCAAGGCCGGCTCATACATGTGTCCAGCTCAGTTTCTACCTTTCCCTAACTTACAACACAAGTTACATCTCATGGCGGTTTATGACTATGGGCCCTAATCCTCCCTTGGGCCCTAGGCCTCTAAGCTTCAATAATAAAGCGCCATATTCCTTGTCTTCATGGGCTTCAATACAGATAAGCATAACCCGGCCCCTCCTGGGCGGTTTATACTTAGTAGTTATATCCCCAACATTAGGCCCCAGATTGATTTGAGCCTGTTCATGTCAATCTTCAACATTTAAGAAAAAACTCCATGAACATCCTCATATGATCCTTGTAAACCGCCATGACGTCTCCTTCATATGAACTTGGTAAACCGCCGTGACGTCATCTTCTGAGATTATAATAAATCTCCGTGACGTCATCTGTTTATAAAAGACCTATAAATATATCCTTTTAATTAATGACCCTCCGAAAATCGAGGCGACAGCTGTGTCAGATATCCATTTTTTGGTTCCTCGATTCCCGCGCCTGTCACTTATCCCTTTGCCTTATAAATATGGCCAAGGGTCATTCTTTCCTTTCCCCTTCATGCCCCTTCGCCTCATCTTCTTCCTCGCGTTGTCTCAGAGCTCGAGCGCAGCCGCCGCCGTCGACCTTCACGCCCACACCGCCAACGGCCGCTGCACCAACCTGATTGGACCAGAAAAACGCGACGCCTCCTCCGCTGTTCAGCAGCGTTAGTAAGTATTTCTCTTCTCATATAACAGAGCTGCATTAGGGTTTCCGCTGTTCATCCGTGTTCTTCACTGTTCCTCGCTTTCTTCTTTTAGATCACATAGTTTAACCTGAATCTGATAGTAAAGGCGAGGCAATAGTAGTTTAGCATCCATTTTCAATCACAGAAAATACCCTTCTCTGCATAAGATCCCATCTGAACATATGTGTTCCTCTGCTGTCGTATTTTTAGGTATCAATTTTATCTCCTTTTTAGAACTGCGGTAGATCCAAAATTACAACACCAACTTGTGAAATCTGTTTGTACAATACTTAGGAATTTTTCAGATCTGTAACTTCCACACCATTGTAGGTGGTTTATACTTTTTAGAAAATGATAATCTGCTAGGTACCATTAGCCCTCTTTATAAACCGCCAACTCATCCTTGATATAAAATTCCGGGTTATCATGCATATAGGTTTCAATTTGTTTTCCTGTCTTTAAACCGGATTGTCTGCATCAATCGAAACCTTAAACCAGCCTTGGTCCTCTTTTCTAGCTTCCTGTTCAAATGGCCAAGACGTTTTATGCTTGCAATTGGGTCCCTTCCCGGGTTACTGAAGAGCAATTGACTGGGTGTGTTGTGACTGGCGCTTTAGCGAGCAAGGAAACCATCCACTGGAGAGTCCTCATTTTAGAGAATCCTCCCGAGCCTCAGGATGGGGAAGTGGTCATTTTTACTAATCATCTGAATTGAGGGTTCAACCCTCCCGGATCAAAGTTCTTTCGTGATGTTCTTGCCAACTTCCAACTCCACCCTCAAGATATTGGACCAAACTCTGTGTCCAATATTTGCGATTTCCAAGTGTTTTGTGAGGCCTATCTTCAGGAAGCACCCACCGTTGAGTTGTTCAGAGATTTCTTTTATTTAAACCGTCGCACAGAATTCACGGACGGTCCCAACACTGAGCTTGGTGGGATGGCGGTTCAAAAGAGGAGAGATGTCAATTTTCCTCACGCCAAGCTTTGTAGTCACCCCAAGGACTGGAATCAGACTTGGTTTTATTGCAAAGACACATCTCCAACTGGCGAAAATCCTCTGCTGGGTTACCGCCCTCACCATCTTAGCAATACTCATCCGTTCCCTCAAAGGCTGACTGCCAAAGAACAGTCCAACTATGTGCCACAACTCTCCAAACTTAGAGCCTTTATGGCCAACGGTTTAATAGGTGTCGTCTGCTGCTGGATATCTTGGAGCGTTCTGCCTTTAAGCCGGCGCCCCGGTTTAATGTGTGAGTGCACGGGGGACTTGAAAGATCCTCAACATCATATTGATATTTAGCTAACAGAGGATGAAGTTACTGAAGCTGTTAAGAAAATACTGAATGAACCGGAAGCTGTCTGCAGTCAAGTAGGGCTTAGTCCCTTCTGCACTTCCAATAAACTGCCAGCTGTAAGAATTGCCTCACTTTTACCTTAATCCGTCTTTTCTTCAATATCCCTTTATAATTTGTTATCCATCTGTGCAGAGTGATGATCCTTTCTGGAAGAAGAAATCTCAAGATAAACCGGCCAAGCCCCAGGATAAACCGGCAAGAGCACCCGCAGCAAAACTAAGGCTACGAAGAGGCCAGTGAAGAAGAAAACCGCCGAACCTTCTAATTTGCCCAATGATGAAGAGCTTGATGATCCGGACTCAGAGGTAGAATTAGATTCACTTGGTTCTTTTTTCATACACCTCATTGACAATGATTATTATCAGGATGATGCGGAAGCTAGCCACGCTGGTGATGCAGAGGTAATTGTTTTATCCTCCGATTCAAATCATGTGCCAGTACCAAAAGTTCGTCGAGCAGTCCGGAAAGTAAAACGTTCACACCCTCTTGCTCATTTGGATCCGCACTTTTCTTTGAAGACACAACAGCAAGAAGCTCGCCGCACAAACTGGCACAATGGTCAAGTGGTTACCTCTTCCGGTTTACCATATTCCCTGGTTCGCAAGCGTTGTCAAGAGGTCTCTTGTACTTCTAATAAACTTTATCCCAAGGTGGGTTACTTCCGATATCCTCTTAATCTGTCTGACTCGAATTATCAGGGAACTTCCAATTCCTCCTCCGGCGATTCATCGACTACACATATGCCTCCTCTCAAGACCGTCCCTGGGTAAGCATAGTAGACTCAGTTTTGCTCCCTTGCACCGGTTTATTATACTAACCTCTGTATTTGTTCTTTTTAGTGCCAAAAGCCAGACTTAGCAAGAAAGCTAAGCTGACCATGCCAGCGGATGATAATCCAACCACTGAACCGGAGAGGACCTCAGAGGCTCTTGAGCAAGATGCTGATATTGCTCTGGATGACCCGGTACCTCAGGGTCAGGATACTTTTGTTGATCCGCCAAAGATGAATCCAACAAGCCAAAATGTTGATCTGCCAAGCCCAGCTGCTGATCCACCAAGCCCAACGAAAGCATCTAACAAACTGCCAAGCACAGATTAGACTGTTGAAGGCACGACAAATGATGTTGTGATTACTGCCTCTGGCCATACCACTCCTGGCAACCCTGTCCCTTTATCGAAGCACAATGCAAAAGAAGAATTTTTCGCTGTGGAAAAGGGCAAATGGAAAGCGGATTTATCAAGCTATTCCCATCTCTCTGCTCAGGACATCCATTCTGGCTACCTAAACCGTCTGTATACCAGCCGTGATTATGAAGCCGGTTTAGTAAACCTGATGAAAGAGAGATATGAGGTAAATACTTGTTCACTTGAATAGCTTCTTTTTCCTTGTATCCTGCTTGAATTATCAACTTCTAGTAGCCCCCATGGGCCGGTTCATCAATATGAATGTGAACCGGGACTTGTAATAGGAGAAGATTGGATTTTTCTTGTGTAGCCCCTATAAACCGGTTTATACCTTTAGGATAATCTGGTTTACACATCAGAATTCCTTTCAGTCATTAACATGATCTGATTCATGCAGCAAAATTTGATAACCTTGAATTGATTCGATATGCATTAGCCCCCAAGTGCCAAGTATATAACCTGTTGTATGATTGGAACTAAAAATATTATTGGAGAAGAAATTAATCCGCATTAGCCCCCAAGCGCCAAGTGTATAACTTGTTATGTGCTTGGGACTTTGAAAAAATCATTACCGACTTAATGTTTGTCTTTCGCAGGATGACTTGACCAACAAAGATTCGCAAATCGCCGATCTCTAGGTGAACATCAAGCCCCAGCAAGCTGAAACCTCAAAGGCCAAAGAAGAACTGAAAGGCGCTTTAACAACCAGAGCAATTGAAGGATGGCTTCAAAGGCGAGCGAGCGGATTGGGAGGCTGAAAAAGCCATTTTGCTAAAGCGGGCAGAGGATGCTTAAATGTCCCTTAAACCGATGGTGGAAGAGCTGTCTAGTTTAAAGCGGCAAATCAACGCCATGACTTCTGCCATCTTTGGTAAATAACCTTGCCATGAACCGTAATTAATCATCCTTGAAATTGCCGGTTTAACAATAATATTATAACCATTGCAGGTAGCCGTGTTGCCCATCTCGGGTCAGATATGCGCAAAAAATTGAAGGCTGCCTATACTTTGATAGAACAGCTATATACTGGCGCTCAACGGGTCATCTGCACAGCCTCGTACAATAAACCGCCGCCAACATTAATCAAGGATACATTGGCCAAGCTATCCATTACACCTGCCCAGCTGGAAGAAGTGAAGAGATATGCTGCAAGGGCTGGCGCTTTGTCTGCACTGACTAGGGCTAAGGCTTGGATAGCTGATCTTGATACAGAGGACATTGGAAACGGCTATCCGAGTCAAAAAGAAGATGGGTCGGATTTTATGAGGATGCCCTTAAAGCCTTGACAAAGGAGATGCGTCCTCTTGCAAGTAAACTGAACGAAGAGACTGATTTATCTTTCCAACGGTCCATCTATGATGCAGACAATAGACAGATCAATGCGTCGGTTTATGAAGCCCAGAATCTAATCCCGCCAATCCGTAAGCATACTTATGCCCCTGACGTTGAACCGTCATATCTTATAAGCGATGAAGCTGTCTTCTGAGCTTTGTCTGGAATTGATTGGGCAACAATTGACTTCCAGCCTGTGGGTGGGGAAGCGGAGGTTGAACCAGCGTAGGACGATCCGCAATATTCACATCAAGCCGAAGAAGAATCATAATCCGGAAGCTGGTTTATCGTCTTGTGCACTGTCCTCTGTACGAGAAACAATTATCCTTTTGGGTATTTTAAAATGTCTTGTAATAGGCTAGCTTGAAACCCTTTGTTTGCTATGCCATCGTGCATAGCTTGAAACACTTAATCTGCTATGCCATCGTGTATAGCTACTTTCCTGAAACTGTCAATCTGTCATGACATGCCATGTCTGCTTATGATCTTTAACAGTTGTATGCAATCCTGTTTTCTGCATGTGACAAACATAAAATTGTCCGGGCGGTTTACCGCCGGACGGGTTATGATACCCAATATAAAGCCAGAGTTTATAACCAAGGCTGTAAAACAATGAAATATGAAATACATCATACCTGTGATGTTGAATCACATCGTTGGTTTACCAACTACTTGTAGTAAGGGTGATAACCCAAATATTGAGTGTTGATAACTCTCACCATGTCGTGCTGGTTTATAATAAGCCATGTCGGGTTATGATAAACACCGGATGATCATCCTGGCGACTTATAGTCAATGCCAGACCGGGTTAATGAGCACCGGTTTAAGATTGGTTGTGTACTAACAACTGATAGTTGAAAGCCACGCCAGATCAATGAACACCGGGTTACATTGATGACTGATAGTCAGGCCGGTCAATAAACGATGGTTTATCTCAAAACCTTATCAAAGGATAAAAACTTGGAAAAAACAAAAGCAAATGAAAACTTGTAGTTGAGGCTTTTCAAGGGCTGCCAGGCCCAAATTTGAGGCTTTTCATGGGCTGCCAGGCCGCTGAGTTAAACCATTTTCCAAAGCCTTTTAAGATGGACCTCACATTAACCAATCGTCATTTTAACTTTGACAAATTCAGGGTCTGTATAAGATTGACTTGTCAAACATTCGACGGGTCATACCAGGATTACCTGGGCGGAGTGGCTTACTTGATGAAGGCAGGTTAACCCGGGGTTTTAGGTGAATACACCTGGCTTCCAAGCCTGGCTTGATAGTGTATTGCAAGGGTCCTTTCAAACTCTTTTTTGTTGTGCACAAAAGAGCCCCCAAGTAACATTGTGAGCTGTGCTCAATGGGTACCTATGTTTGAGCTGTGCGTGGCAACAGACTCTCTTTGGTCCCTTGGGTCTGAAGCTCCCAAGCTTCTTATATGGCCTTATAAGCCGGTTTAATGGGTAATTAGAACTCTGCTTTATAAGATAAGCCCCCATGTAACCAAGAAGACATATAAGACGAAACGGCAGAGGCCCCGCTTTAGCAAGGATGCCGGTTTATTTATTGATCATAATATGTACATTGTCAAAAATATTTACATAGTAGGAGCCTGTGGCTTAGGTGTAGTAAGGCCGAAGATGAGCTATATTCCACGGCCGGCGAGTCTCCTCCTCTGACTTGCGTGAGTCTTTGTGCTCTCGAACATCGATGAGGTAGTATGACCCGTTGTTCAGATTCTTGCTGACCACAAAGGGCCCTTCCCAAGGTGGAGACAACTTGTGCATGTCAGTCTGATCTTGGATGAGCCGGAAGCACCAAGTCGCCTTCTTGAAAAGTCCTGGTTTAACCCGGCGGCTGTGATAACACCGCAGGTCTTGCTGATAAATCACCGAGCAAGCTGCCACAATATCCCGTTGTTCATCTAATAGGTCCAATGCATCCTGGCGTGGTCTTTCATTGTCCGCTTCAATGTAAGCTGTCACTCGGGGCGAGTCATTGCAAATATCACTTGGGAGAACTGCTTCTGCTCCATAAACCATGAAGAAGGGTGTGTAACCCGTAGACCAGGGATAGCATGAAGAACCGCCACCAATTGAGCTTTTGGGTCAGGAATAGACAAATCCTCCTCCGTTGGTATCTTGACCGACGGATTATGCAGAACATCAAGAAAAACATTAGGAGGCACCGGTTTACGCTGGGATCCGAGCCGGCTTAGAGCGTCCGCCGCTTCATTCTTGCATCGATCGATGTGCTCGACCTGGTAACCCGTGAAGTGACCTGCAATGATATCCACCTCACACCGCTAAGCCGCCATAAGTGGATCCTTGGAGTCCCATGTACTAGATACTTGGTGAGCCACTAAATCGGAGTCGCCAAAGCAACGTACCCAGATTTGGTTCATCTCCTTAGCCATCCGAAGACCGTGGAGCAAAGCCTCATACTCAGCTGCATTGTTAGTACAGGGAAACATTAAGCGGAGAACATAACAAAATTTGTCACCTCGAGGGGAAGTAAGAACCACTCCAGCCCCCGAGCCCTCCAATTGTCTAGATCCATCGAAGTGAATAGTCCAGTATGTGTTATCCGGTTTATCCTCCGGTGCCTGCAACTCTGTCCAGTCATTGATGAAATCCACGAGTGCTTGGGACTTGATAGCAGTGTGAGGTATATATTTTAACCCGTGGGGCCCAAGCTCAATAGCCCACTTAGCAACCCGGTCAGTCGCCTCCTTGTTCTGAATGATAACTCCCAATGGAGCGGAACTGACCACAGTGATAGGATGGCCTTGAAAGTATTGCTTAAGCTTCCGGCTTGCCATAAACACTCCATACACCAGCTTCTGCCAATGGGGATATCTCTGTTTGGACTCGATGAGCACCTCACTGATATAATAAACTGACCGTTGAACCGGATACTCCTTACCGGCCTCTTTGCGCTCCACCACAATAGCCATGCTGATAGCTCGGGCATTAGCAGCCACGTATAATAACAATGGTTCCTTATCAATGGGGGCAGCAAGAATGGGCGGTTCGGCTAACTGCTTCTTCAGATCCTCAAACGTCGCGTCAACAGCATCACTCCAGACAAAGTTGTCTGTCTTCTTCATCATCTGATAAAGTAGGATCACCTTCTCCCCCAATCAGCAGATAAACCGGCTTAGTGTTGCAATGCGGCCCGCCAGCCGTTGAACGTCATTGATACACGCTGGTTTAGACAGGGACGTAATAGCCTTGATCTTTTCCGGATTAGCTTCAATGCCCCTGTTAGACACCAGAAAACCTAGGAGCTTGCCTGCTGGTACACCAAAAACACATTATGCCGGATTAAGCATCATCTTATAAACCCTCAGATTATCAAAAGTTTCCTGTAAGTCAGCTATGAGTGTCCCTGCTTTCCTGGATTTTACCACGATATCATCCACATAAGCATGAACATTGCGCCCAATCTGATTATGAAGGCAACTCTGCACACATCACTGATAAGTCGCATGAGCACTCTTGAGCCCAAAGGGCATAGATACATAGCAGAAGGCTCCAAAGGGAGTTATAAAAGCCGTCTTCTCCTAGTCCTTAATTGCCATTTTGATCTGATGATAACCCGAATAAGCATCTAGAAAGCTCAACCGCTCACAACCCGCCGTAGCATCAATAATCTGATCAATATGGGGAGGGCAAAGGGATCAGCTGGGCAAGCCTTGTTCAAATCTGTGTAGTCCACACACATACGCCAAGTGCCATTCTTCTTAAGTACTAGCACCGGGTTAGCCAACCACTCAGGGTGAAAGACCTCCACAATAAACCCTGCTGCCAAAAGCTGGGCTACCTCCTCACCAATGGCCTTGCGTCTCTCTTCATTAAAGCGGTGAAGAAACTGCTTGACTGGTTCAAACTTGGGATCAATATTAAGAGTGTGCTCAGCGAGTTCCCTCGGTACACCTGGCATGTCAGAAGGTTTCCATGCAAAGATGTCCCACTTCTCACGGATGAACTTGATGAGCGCGCTTTCCTATTTTGGATCCAAGTTAACGCTGATACTAAACTGCTTGGATGAATCGCCAGGTACAAAATCAACCAATTTAGTCTCATCAGCCGATTTAAACTTCAAAGCCGGATCATGCTCTGTAGTGGGCTTCTTCAGAGAAGTCATATCTACCGGATCAACATTGTCTTTATAGAATTTTAACTCCTCTGTTGCACAAATCGACTCAGCATAAGCCGCCTCACCTTCCTCGCACTCCAAAGCAATATTGCGGCTGCCATGAATCGTGATGGTCCCCTTATGACCCGGCATCTTGAGCTACGGATAAACATAACACGGCCTTGCCATGAACTTGGCATAAACCGGCTGTCCAAACAGGGCATGGTATAGACTTCTGATTTTGACCACTTCAAAGGTCAATGTCTCGTACCTTGAATCATGATCATCTCCAAAAACCACCTCCAGAGCTATCTTACCTACTGGGTAGGCCGATTTACCAGGCACCACACCGTGAAAAACGGTGTTTGACGGTTTAAGATTCTTATCCGTTAACCCCATACGCCGGAAGGTTTCATAATACAAGATGTTGATACTGCTCCCCCCATCCATGAGCACCTTGGTGAACTTATAACCTCCAACTTGCGGTGCAACCACCAACACCAGATGACCCGGATTATTAACCCGGGGCGGATGATCTTCTCGACTCCACACAATAGGCTGCTCGGACCAGCGCAAATAACGGGGCAGAGCCGGTTCAACGAAATTCACTACCCTCTTATGAAGCTTCTGATCGCGCTTGCACAGACTAGTAGTAAAGACATGATACTGTCCACCATTTAACTGCTTTGGGTTGCTCTGTTAACCCGTCTACTTCTGTTGTTGATTCCCCTGTTGATTATAACCACCTTGGTTGCCCTGATTGCCTTGATTGCCATGTCCCCCTTGGTTACCCTGAAAACCTGAACTGGAATTACCTCCACCATAACCCGGTCCATGAAACCCGGGCCCTGAACCGCCGGATGGTCCATGATCATACCGGAAGAGATCTGAATTTTTGAACTCTCGCATAATGAAGCAATCCTTCCATAGGTGCGTAGCCGGTTTATCTTGCCTCCCGTGCTTTGGGCAGGGCTGGTCCAACAGACGCTCCAGATTCATACATGATCCTCCACCCCGTGGGGGCGGTTTACCCTTACGGCGTTGATTATTACCCTGTACATTGGTGTTAGCCACAAAGCCAGAACTATTATCCGCCTTACGCTTACCGTTATTCCCATGGATTGCCTGGTTATGCTGCTGGCCCTTTGCGCCGGCATTCTTCTTTCCCTTCTCTGGCTCATCGTCAGACTCGGGATCCTTGGAATTATCAGAATCGGCATACTTAACCAAAGCGGCCATAAGTGTTCCCATGTCATTGCAGTGATGCTTGAGCCATCCCAACTTCAACTTCAACGACTTAAACCGGCAATTGCCCTCCAATGTTATGATTGCCGAATCAGCATTGATGTGGTCCAATGAATGCAGAATTTCTGAAACCCGACGCACCCAATGAGTCGTTGATTCGCCTTCTCCTTGGACACAAGCAGCCAGATCCATAATTGACATGGGTTGCTTACACATGTCTTTGAAGTTTGCTATAAACCGGGCCTTCAACTCGTCCCATGAACCGGTTGAATTAACAGGCAAACTTCTTAACCAAGTGCGAGCCGTTCCATCCAACATCATGGTGAAGTACTTTGCACACACCGCTTCGTCCACATCCAACATCTCCATTGCCATCTCATAACTCTCAACCCATGACTCGGGGGGTAAATCAACGATGTAATTAGGCACCTTACGCGGGACCTTGAAATCCTTGGGTACCGCACATTACGTAGAGCTGGGGTGAGACACAGCACCCCCCAAGAGCTGAAAGCCAGTCCTCGTTCGACTGACATTGTCGGTTGAACCGGGGCAGGTTGATGATTCACATACCGTGCTGCCAATTGCATTGCTAACTCTGCCTCCCGACGTGCTCTACCATTGTTCACCACATCCTGAGCATTGATACCACGGCGCGCCGGATGAGGCCCCCGAGGGGTGTCACGGTTTCGTGCACTGCTTGACACAGCCGGTTCATCAATGTGCCTGCTGTAACTCTTGTTCGGACGAGGGGTTGAATGAATTCTGTCTCGGCTATATGAATAGGCATGCTGCTGTACTATGGCGGTTTGAAGGAGATCCCTGGCCCGTCGTGTCTCGACCGCCGCTAGAGACTCGCCCTCCATCGGAATAGCTGCCAATCGGGACACCGCAGCAATCATATTATCCAAAGGGGTGGAAAAGTGACCCGACGGGGCCGACATGTATTGTGGCGGGCTATCTGTTCGACGAAGCGGGTCCGTCACCCGTCGCTGATCCGGTGCTCCTGTCCCAGGTGCTTCAATCCGGTTTACTGCTGCCGGATTACTGGGCCTTGCTCCTGGTGTATTCAAGAGATTCATTGCTTCATAAACTAGCGGCAGACGAGACCGGTGCCTCCTCCTCAACACCTCATTCGAAGCATTCTGATCCAGCAGGAGATGGTAATTCTCTTCTTGAATCCGCTATGACTGGGCATCTAAAGCGGCCCGCTCATCAGCCATCCTGGTTTCCTCAGCCGCCAAGTCCTCCTTGGCCTGAGTTATCTGATCCCGCAGCTTTATGACCTCCGCATTATGCTGATCTTGAGTCTCCGAAGTAACCGCTGTAGTCAACAGTGTCGTCCAGGCGTCCAATAAACCGGACAGAACTTGGGCTGGCCGGTGCGCAGGGCCTCCTGCCCCGGCTGCCGATACGGAAGTCATTGCTGCTGCAGTTGAAGATTGCAATGTGGGCTGTGTACCGGCCATTAAGATTCCAACCCGGTTTGGCGGTTCAAGGGGGTCCGGAATACTATCGCCATCGGAACAGCCCCCGAACCGACCATCTTGTAGCTGGTACAGTGACCCGGTCTCGCCGGTGGATGAATCGCCATCTGAGTAAACGACCGTCTCACCATCGGACACGGGTTCAGACTCCGCACCATGGATGAATCCCACGAACGCAAGCTTCATGGCAGGCTGAACCCTGGTAGGGCTCGCACGCTGAGCCGTCTCGATGAGGTCAGTGCATATGTCCGGCTCAGGGCACGGTTCGCAGATCTTGCCGATGAAAACGTGAATTCTGCCAAAGGGTACCCGGTACCTGTACTTGATTGAGCTAGCCTCGGAGCCCCAGACTACATCGTCGATGTAGAGCTTGCCGCGACGACCCTTGGTCATCCGGCCAACCGCGTATCCCTTGAGTCCTTCAAAGTTGCCCTTCAAGAACTCGAAACCATTGTGCGATAGCCCCACGGTGGGCGCCAACTGAAAGTGCAAGTATCCCTAGGTGGTTTTGGTAATTCCTAACAACATATAGCTCATTGGGCTAATACTATTCCAAGACAAATATTTCAGGAAAGCTCAATGAATGGCATGGCATGGATGAGGAAAGTGGATCCCTCAAAATACTAAGGACAATAGGATTGGCTCAAGCTCAAAAGCTCAAGACTCTGCATTTTATATTTTAGTGATCCAAGATCACATTGAGTCTATAGGAAAAGATAATACTATCAAGGAGGGATGAGGTGTTGCTTAATGAGTTTCTTGCTCCACAGTGCTTAGTGATATGCTCCAAAAACCCTCAACTACTTTCTCATATCCACATATGACCCAAACCAAAAGTCAAACTCAGACCCACCGATTCTTTCTATCCGGCGCCACCGAGTTTAGATGTCATAGCCACTGCCACAAACCCTAGGCAAATCGGTTTTACCAATAGGGATCTCGGTCTCACTGAGATGGGATTGTAATCTCTCTGTTTCCCTTCGTAACGTTTCGATCTAACCGAAGTGAGCGATCGGTCCCACCGAGATTGCAATGTAAACTCTCTGTTTCCTTTCTGTAAAATTCGGTCTCACCGAAATGAGCGAATCGGTCCCACCGAGTTTACCTGACCAACTCTCTGGTTAGCTTATTACCAAAATCGGTCTCACCGAGTTTGTGTAATCGGTCTCACCGAGATTACGTTATGCCCTAACCCTAACCATATCGGTCCTACCGAGTTGCATGTCGGTCCCACCGAAAACCCTAAAGGTCACTAGGTTTACTGAATCGGTCTGACCGGGTTTGTTGATTCGGTCCCACCGAGATTGGTAAATTGTGTGTAACAGTTAGATTTAGTGTGGAGGCTATATATACCCCTCCACCTCCTCTTCATTCGTGGAGAGAGCCATCAGAACAAACCTACACTTCCAACTTACCATTTCTGAGAGAGAACCACCTACTCATGTGTTGAGGCCAAGATATTCCATTCCTACCATATGAATCTTGATCTCTAGCCTTCCCCAAGTTGCTTTCCACTCAAATCTTCTTTACACCAAATACAAATCCTGTGAGAGAGAGAGTTGAGTGTTGGGGAGACTATCATTTGAAGCACAAGAGCAAGGAGTTCATCGTCAATGCACCATTTGTTACTTCTTGGAGAGTGGTGTCTCCTAGATTGTCTAGGTGTCACTTGGGAGCCTCCGACAAGATTGTGGAGTTGAACCAAGGAGTTTGTAAGGGCAAGGAGATCGCCTACTTCGTGAAGATCTACCACTAGTGAGGCAAGTCCTTCGTGGGCGACGGCCATGGTGGGATAGACAAGGTTGCTTCTTCGTGGACCCTTCTTGGGTGGAGCCCTCCGTGGACTCGCGCGGCCGTTACCCTTCGTGGGTTGAAGTCTCCATCAACGTGGATGTACGATAGCACCACCTATTGGAACCATGACAAAAACATCCGTGTCTCCAATTGCATTTGAATTCTCCAAACCTTCCCCTTTACATTCTTGCAAGTTGCATGCTTTAATTTCCGCTGCCCATATACTCTTTGCATGCTTGCTTGAATTGTGTGAAGATTGCTTGACTTGTGCTAGAATAGCTAAAATCTGCTAAAGACTAAAATTGGGAAAAGGTTAAGTTTTTAATAGGTCAAGTAGTCTAATCACCCCCCCTCTAGACACACTTCAAGATCCTACAAGTGGTATCAAAGCTTTGGTCTCCATTTGCTTTGATTTCCATAGCTTTTGGTGGTCATAGCCTTGGTTTCACAACCTAGGAGAGTATGGCGTCTAGCGAGGGAAATTATCACCGTAGAGGTCCTTACTTTGATGGCACTAATTTTGCTAGTTGGAAGCATAAGATGAAAATGCATATTCTCGGACATAACCCCACCGTTTGGGCTATTGTGTGTATTGGCTTGCAAGGTGAATTCTTTGATAGGAGAGAACCGAACCGTGAAGCTAGCGCGGATGAGTTGAAGATGCTGCAATACAACGCTCAAGCTTGTGATATCCTCTTCAACGGATTGTGCCCCGAAGAATTCAACAAAATCAGCCGTCTTGAGAATGCAAAGGAAATTTGGGATACTTTGATTGATATGCATGAAGGTACCAACTCCGTCAAGGAATCCAAATTGGATGTGCTCCAAAGTCAACTTGACAAGTTCAAAATGAAGGATGGTGAAGGTGTCGCTGAAATGTACTCTAGGCTTGATCTTATCACAAATGAGATTGCGGGCTTAGGAAGTGAAGAGATGACCGACAGATTCATCATCAAGAAGATCCTGAGAGCATTGGATGGAAAATATGATACCGTGTGCACATTGATTCAAATGATGCCAAACTACAAGAATCTCAAGGCAACATAAGTAATTGGAAGAATTGTTGCTCATGAGATGTCACTCAAGGACAAAGAGGAACTTCACAACAAGTCAAGTGGTGCTTACAAAGCCTCGTGTGAAGCCCCTACATCATCAAGTGAGAAACAAACCTTCAATGAAGAAATGAGCTTAATGGTGAAGAACTTCAACAAATTCTACAAGAGTAGAAGCAAAGAAAGAAGCTCTAAGTCAAGGTCCTACAATGACAAAAGATCTTCTAGTCGAGAGCGCAATTGCTACAGTTGTGGGAGACCCGGACACTATGAGTGTATGGGACCCTATAAAAGAAAAGAAGATTCTCCCAAGAGAAGAAGTAAAAGAGAAGAATCACTACCAAGAGAGAGAAGGAGTAGAGATGATCGTTATGAACGAAGAACATCCCAGAGAAGCAAGGATTCGGAAAGGAAGGATAGGTCATCAAGGAGCTACACAAAACAAAGACATCAAGCTCATGTTGGTGAATGGGTATCCGGTTCAAACTGTGAACATCACTCCGAGAGAAGTTATCACTCCGACTCCGAACATACTCAAGATGAAGGTGTTGCCGGTCTAGCACTTGTGTCAACAAACTCCTACGACATATTTGATTCACCAAATGAAGGACTTGGAAGATGCTTCATGGCTAAAGGCCCTAAGGTAACACACCCCGAGTATGTTGATTTCAATAGTGATGAAGATGACTTGTTAGGTGATGATGATTTACTTGTTGACAACTCTAGTGATGAATACTATGATGAAATGTCAATTAATCATGCTAAAATGAATGACAATGATAAGGAGAAGATTGAGCTTCTAACTAAAGAACCAGACACTCTTAAGTTAGATCATGAAACTATCTTTGAAGATCATCGAGAACTTTTAAGGGAACACGAGAAGTTACGCTTTGAAAAGCTCAACCTTGAGCAAGAGCATGAGTTCTTAAAAGCAATCAATGATGATCTTCGCAAGAAAAGTTCTTCTTATATTGTCAAGTGTTTACTCTTCTACTTACATGCCTCAAGTCAAGTCTAGTAACAAAAACAAGAAGGATTCTTCCTCTAGTAGTAACAATCATCATGCTAAATCTAATGTTGTTGCTTCTAGTAGTTCTCTTGATTCCACTAATGATTCTCTTAGCCAAGTTACACTTGAGCAAGAAAATAGCTTATTGAAGGGAATTATAGAGAAAGGTGTGTACAAGAGCCTTGCCGGGAGTAAGCAATTTGAGGAAATTGTACGCAAGCAAGGAAGGCACCGGAAGAACCAAGGTGTTGGTTTTGAGCGAAAGTTCAATGCCAATGGAGTTGAGTGGGAAGAAGATCAATACCCTAAGACGAAGTTTGTTCCTCAACAAGAGAAGTATGATCCTACTTCCTTTAAGGGGACACAAGCTCAAGATGATCTTCCACCACAAGACCACAAGCAAAAAGGCAAGGACAAGCTTCAAGAGGAAATTGATGCATTTGAAGAAGCTCCTAAGGCCTTGGTCAAGTGGGTTCCCAAGACTACGTCAAGTTCTACTTCATCAAGTACGACTACAACACCAAGGATTCCCATCAAGATGATGTGGATCCCGAAGAAGATGAACTAGAGAGTTCTTGAGGGTGACTCCGCCAACATTCTTCACTCATATCATTTTGGCAAGGACAAGTGCAATCAACTTCCACATCTTGCACTAGTTCAAGGAGTCACAAACCCTCTTGTTGGTAAGACAAGGACAAGGTAACCTAATGCTTTCATGGACATCATCTTGTGTGTGCATCACTCTATGTCTATGGATATCCTTGTTTGTTCCTTTGTGGGACTAACTTGTGTAGGTATTGAAAGTGCAACTCACTCCAAAGGATTGCTCCAAATGATCTTCATCAACATTGAGCATCCACATCTTCAACACCTACATGAAGTCATCATCGACAAAACCCAAGGTTAGTTCATCCCTCTAAGGGGGGATCTCACATCTAGGGGGAGCTTAACTCTAAGAATTGAGTCAAAGCAACTCTAATGGTGTGAACACATTAATGCTTTATGTAAAAGTGGTAACCCCACTTGAGCTTAAACGATGAGTATGACCTATGATCAAATGTTCTCATTTGACTCCTAAGTCAATATACTCGTATATAGATGACCTAGTCATCGCCAATTGTTTGATAGATGCTAGAATTGGTTGTGCATGCTTTGCCACATATTTCATTTGCCATTTTATTGTGTGAGCATGTTGGTTGCATATTTAACTCATTCGAGGACATCCACTTGTTGCTTTGATTGTTTGGTTTCTTTTCTTTTTTCCAAGTGGATGAACAAGAATGCCTAAGAACCTTCTTTAGCTATCTATGATTTTCTTGTTTCAAACTCTATTCATGCTACATCACAAAATTTGATCAAGTCAGATTCGAACCACTCTGTGTGAGGAGCACTCGGAGTCCCCGATTCGTCATGGACTTAAACTTCCAAAACTTCTTTGTGCGTTTCGGTCTGACCGATTCCTCCATTTCGGTCATACCGAGATCACTCAGTCGATCTAGGTTTTCAATCTCGATGCAACCGATTTGAACTTTTCGGTCTCACTGAGTTGCAGTAACTGTCAACAGTTATGCATCTCGGTGCCACCGAGTTGTTCCACTCGGTCACACCGACAAGGTCGGGCTATATATACTCACGGGCAAAAAATTGGAAAACTTTCTCCAAACCCCTTAGCCCGCGCATAGCTCGCTCTGCCACCTGGGTCTCCGGATCATCGACTTCGTTGCCAGCCGCCTCTTGTCACTGGTCTCCACTGCCGTCAACGGAATTCAACCTCGCCATTGCCGCCATAGCGAGTTCATCGCCAAGCTAGGGTATGGACTCGATCATAGTGCTATCCCCGTCCAATTCCTAGCACATTGTGTTCATAATGATTCTTGCCACGATTGAAATGACTCTATCCACTCAAAACAATCATTAGAATAGATGTGATTTGGAAATTTAGGGTTAGGTTTCTGCCGAAACCATCTCGGACCCACCGAGTTGTAAAACTCGGTTCCACCGATTCAGCTAAGGTCATTGCACAAGTGATTCTCGGTCTGACCGAGAATTGCAAATCGGTGTGACCGAGTTTAGAAGTTAGTGAAACCCTAGCAGTCTCGGTGCCACCGAACTGTGACTCGGTTTGACCGAGTTCACCAGTTTAGGTTCCAAAAGCTGCTTCGGTATCACCGAGTTTGCAAATCGGTTGATCCGAAATGCTTTCTGTGGAAAACTAAAACTAAGTTTTTGAGTCATTCTTTTGCAAAAACCTCTGTATTTTGTGATGCTCATCCACTCTATCTCATCTATAACTATTCACAGGGTCATCAGTCAGTGTTTGCAGCATGTCAAACCAAAGTGATAGCCAGAACAAGTCAGAAGAGCAGATTCACATGAGTGAGGGCACTAGTCCCTCTAGCACTTCAGATGAAGGCAACAGGAGCACTCCAAGCAATTTGCCCAAAGCTGCCACCAGGGCCAGAAAGAAGAAGACCTCAGAATCTGAGGATGAAGACTATGTGGCACCTGAGGATGAAGCCACTTCTAAGAAGAAAGTGCTCAGAAAGGAGTATGGCACAGCTGCAACTATCAAGCCTGGCATGAAGATCAAGGTGCCTCCTAAGAGGACTCCCATGTCCAAAGCCAGAGCCTCCACTCAAGCCCCAGAGACATCTAATCCCAAAGAGGCTGCTGCGGAAGGGAAGAAAAGGAAGGAAAGGGTCAAGAAGACCATGGCTAGAGTTGTTGGACAACCTTCCATGATGGAAGAGGAGGAGGAAGAAGAGGTTGCTGCACCAGCACCTAAGGCTCCAAAGCTGATGGGTGATGCTATAAGGTCAGGGGCTGCATCATCAAAGCCCAAAGAAGCACCCAAAGCTGCCTCCAAGCCAAAGACACCACCTAAGAGGAATACCAGGAGCATACCAGCTGCTGAGAAGAAGAAGGCCCCAATGCCTGAAGTGGTTGCTGAAGAAGAAGAGGAAGGACAAGTTCTGAGGAAGCTGAAACCCAAGATTCCAGACCACAATGATGCTCATCCAGTGGCTGAGAACATGAAGTTGAGAAAGGATGCAAGGCTTAGACAATGGAGATTGTCTGATCCATATGCAATCAGGAGAAGGACTGCTGTTTATTACAGATTCCACACTAAGGAACAACAGGATTTCTATGAGACTATGCTATTGGACAAGAAGCCAATTGTTTGTGATATGAGGTGGGTGGATTGGAAATTCATCAAGGAGAATGAGGAACACTATCCTGGAGTGTATGGCAGCTTTAGTGCTTGTGGAGTTGCAGACTTTGTGGGACAGAAACTCACAAAGTGGAATGACGAGCTTATAATGCAATTCTACTCCACAACACATTTCTATGCAGATGGCAGGATAGTATGGATGTCTGAAGGTACAAGGTACCAATCAACTATTGAGGAATGGGCAAATCTGATCAATGCCCCTAAGGAGAGTGAAGATGACTTGGATGTCTATGCCAAGAAGAAGAAGGATCACAATTCCATGGCACACATGTACAAGGAGATCCCGGATAAAGCTCTTGAGACTCATCAGTTTGGATCTGTACACTTTCTTCTGTCAGGACTGCCAACGATCAACTAGATCCTTAGGCACACCCTCTTGCCCAAGTCAGGTGACCACAACATGACTAGAGTCCATGCTATCAACTTGCTTCACATATTTGATGTGCCTCAGAAGTTCAAGGTCATGAGCCTCATAGTTGAGACTATCAAGAGGACAGCAGCAGACCAGAAGAGAAGCTGTGGGTATGCCCCACAAATCCAGGAGCTGATCAACTTGAAGATGGGCATAGGCACATATCAGTTGGATAAGGAACATTTTCCTATCTCTCCAGACTTTGAGGACAATGAAGTTGTGATGAATGAGGATGAACCATCGTCAGTGCAAGCACATGAGAAGAAGGAGAAGGCCAGGACAGAGAAAGCTACCAAGATGCCAACCATGGAAGAGGCATCTCAGTACTTTTTGAAGAGCAAACAAGATCAAATAGGCTACTTGATTGCATCCACTCTGAGGATTGAGAAAGGGCTGGCCACCTTGACTCAAAACCAGGAGAGCCTGGAGAGGATCATAGAGCAGAAGTTCTATGACTTGGACGTCAATGTTACTGAGATCCAATCTATTGTTGAGCAGCTTCAGGATGACATGCAGGAGAGGAAGGGCAGGACAACCACAGATGCATTTGCCAGAGTGTCTCGAGCTCAGAGATCAGCTGCAGTGCCAGTGACAGACACCAGAGCCACTTCATATGCACCAACTACAGGTCCTACAGCTCTAGTGCAACCAGCTTTAGCACCTACACCTCCAGCTCCATCCACATCAACTGAAGTCTTCGTCCAAGGAGCCATCTCTACACCACCACATGAAGACCAATCTTGAGAGTCGATCTAGCACTATGCATTTTCTATGAACTTTTTGGTAACTTGTTGCCAAAGGGGGAGAAAAATGTATAGATCACAGGCTTCGAGAGAGAGAGAGAGAGAGTTTGCTTTTGTTCTCTCTTGTTTTGGTGGTTGAACTTTATTTTCTTTTGCTTGCTTGAGATACTAAGTTATTGCCTGTGTGAGACATTGATGATCATGTGTTTGATCATAAGATACACTTATGCTTGTTGGATGACATTATCCCTTTTATCTCTATATGATCATGCACTTTGCTTGGTGATGAGTGCATGTATTCAATCTTTATTATTTTGAGCGCTCCACCAAGATGTATGTGACATGGAAGAGTAACCCATGAGCCTAATTCCTTGTGCATTTGCAGTCCAAAGAAAATCTTAAATCTATGCACAAATTTAGGGGGAGCTCTTGCTTATCACATACTTATCAAAGCGACGATGTTTTTCAATATTATTATCATCTGTCGAAGCTTTGATCTATATGTTGTCATCAATTACCAAAAAGGGGGAGATTGAAAGTGCAACTATCCCTAGGTGGTTTTGGTAATTCCTAACAACATATAGCTCATTGGCTAATACTATTCCAAGACAAATATTTCAGGAAAGCTCAATGAATGGCATGGCATGGATGAGGAAAGTGGATCCCTCAAAATACTAAGGACAATAGGATTGGCTCAAGCTCAAAAGCTCAAGACTCTGCATTTTATATTTTAGTGATCCAAGATCACATTGAGTCTATAGGAAAAGCCAATACTATCAAGGAGGGATGAGGTGTTGCTTAATGAGTTTCTTGCTCCACAGTTCTTAGTGATATGCTCCAAAAACCCTCAACTACTCTCTCATATCCACATTGACCCAAACCAAAAGTCAAACTCGGCCCCACCGATTCTTTCTATCCGGCGCCACTGAGTTTAGATGTCATAGCCACTGCCACAAACCCTAGGCAAACCGAGATGGGATTGTAATCTCTCTGTTTCCCTTTGTAACGTTTCGGTCTAACTGAAGTGAGCGATCGGTCCCACCAAGATTGCAATGTAACTCTCTGTTTCCTTTTTGTAACATTTCGGTCTCACCGAAATGAGCGAATCGGTCCCACCGAGTTTACCTGACCAACTCTCTGGTTAGCTTATTACCAAAATCGGTCTCACCGAGTTTGTGTAATCGGTCTCACCGAGATTACGTTATGCCCTAACCCTAACCATATCGGTCCTACCGAGTTGCATGTCGGTCCCACCAAAAACCCTAACGGTCACTAGGTTTACTGAATCGGTCTGACTGAGTTTGTTGATTCGGTCCCACCGAGATTGGTAAATTGTGTGTAATGGTTAGATTTAGTGTGGAGGCTATAGATACCCCTCCACCTCCTCTTCATTCATGGAGAGAGCCATCAAAACAAACCTACACTTCCAACTTACTATTTCTGAGAGAGAACCACCTACTCATGTGTTGAGGCCAAGATATTCCATTCCTACCATATGAATTTTGATCTCTAGCCTTCCCCAAGTTGCTTTCCACTCAAATCTTCTTTCCACCAAATCCAAATCCTGTGAGAGAGAGTTGAGTGTTGGGGAGACTATCGTTTGAAGCACAAGAGCAAGGAGTTCATCATCAACGCACCATTTGTTACTTCTTGGAGAGTGGTGTCTCCTAGATTGGCTAGGTGTCACTTGGGAGCCTCCGACAAGATTGTGGAGTTGAACCAAGAAGTTTGTAAGGGCAAGGAGATCGCCTACTTCATGAAGATCTACCGCTAGTGAGGCAAGTCCTTCGTGGGCGACGGCCATGGTGGGATAGACAAGGTTGCTTCTTCGTGGACCCTTCTTGGGTGGAGCCCTTCGTGGACTTGCGCAGTCGTTACCCTTCGTGGGTTGACGTCTCCATCAACGTGGATGTACGATAGCACCACCTATCGGAACCACGACAAAAACATCCGTGTCTACAATTGCGTTTGAATTCTCCAAACCCTTCCCCTTTACATTCTTGCAAGTTGCATGCTTTACTTTCTGCTACCCATATACTCTTTGCATGCTTGCTTGAATTGTGTGAAGATTGCTTGACTTCTGCTAGAATAGCTAAAATCTGCTAAAGACTAAAATTGGGAAAAGGTTAAGTTTTTAATAGGTCAAGTAGTCTAATCACCCCCCCTCTAGACATACTTCAAGATCCTACACCAACTGTCATGGAATTAACACGTCAGATGTCCTAGTAAGAGGATTTAGTCGTGGAGCCATCGCAACAAGTTTAGCTTAAAGGGGTTAAACCGGACAAAGGACGCGGGGAGTTTATACTGGTTCGGCCCGTTGCGGTGAAGGTAAAAGCCTACGATCCAGTTGTGGTGGAATTGATGGGGTCTCGATGAGCAGGGAGCGAATCCGCTTTACCTATCTCTCGAGTTGTTGTCTCTTGTTCCTGGACCGCCGCCGGGTCGTCCCTTTATCTACACAGGTTGATGCCCGGTGGTTTACAGAACACCGAGGCCGGCTCATACATGTGTCCGGCTCGGTTTCTACCTTTCCCTAACTTACAACACAAGTTACATCTCCTGGCAGTTTATGACTATGGGCCCTAATCCGCCCTTGGGCCCTAGGCCTCTAAGCTTCAATAATAAAGCACCATATTCCTTGTCTTCATGGGCTTCAATATGGATGAGCATAACCCGGCCCCTCCTAGGAGGTTTATACTTAGTAGTTATATCCCCAACTGTGATGATTATCATTATTAGAGTCCCGTGTGAGGATAGGATGATGGAGGCTATGATTCTCCCATAAGTAGAGATGAGACTTCGGACTTAAAATAAAAAAGAGGCCAACGATCCCAAAATAAAAAATAGGCCAAAGAGCACAAAATAAATAAATAAAAGAGAAAAAATAATTAAAAAATGAAAGAAAAGAGAGAAGGGACAATGTTACTATCCTTTGCCACACTTGTGCTTCAAAGTAGCACCATGTTCTTCATGATAGAGAGTCTCTTATTTTGTCACTTCCATATACTGGTGGGAATTTTTCATTATAGAACTTGGCTTGTATATTCCAATGATGGGCTTCCTCAAATTGCCCTAGGTCTTGGTGAGCAAGCAAGTTGGATGCACACCCACTTAGTTTTCTTTTGATCTTTCATACACTTATAGCTCTAGCGCATCCGTTGCATGGCCATCCCTACTCACTTGCATCAATATCAATTGATGGGCATCTCCATAGCCTATTAATTTGCTTAGTTGATCTGAGATTGCTCCCTTTTGTCTTCTCCTCACAACCTCCACCATATTATATTCCACCTATAGTGCTATATCCATGGCTCATGCTCATGTATTGCGTGAAAGTTGAAAAAGCTTGAGAACATTAAAAGTATGAAACAATTGCTTGGCTTGTCATCAGGGTTGTGCATGATAAATACTTTGTGTGATGAAGATAGAGCATGATAAGACTATATGATTTTGTTGGGATAACTTTCTTTAGCCATGCTATTTTGAGAAGACATGATTGCTTTATTAGTATGCTTGAAGTATTATTGTTTTTATTTCAATATTAAACTTTTGTTTTGAATCTTATGGATCTGAATATTCATGACACAATAAGAAATATTACGTGATAAACATATTAGGTAGCATTCACATCAAAAAATTCTGTTTTTACCATTTACCTACTCAAGGACGAGCAGGAATTAAGCCTGAGGATGCTTGATACATCTCCAACATATCTATAATTTTTAATTGTTCCATGCTATTATATTATCCATCTTTGATGTTTTAAATGCATTAATATGCTATTTTATATCAATTTTTGGGACTAACCTATTAACCTAGTGCCCAGTGCCAGTTGTTGTTTTTTCCTTGTTTTTGTCTTGGACCAGAAGATACAAAACAGAGTCCAAACGAAATAAAACTTTACGATGATTTTTCTTGGACCAGAAGACAACCACAAAGCTTCGTGAAGAGGCCAGAAGATCCACGAGGGGGCCACAAGCCCTAGGGGCACGCCCAGGGGGGGACGCGCCCCTAGGCTTGTGGGCCCCCCATGGCTCTCCTAATCCTAATCTCATCTCTACAAATACCCAAATATTCCCCTTACGTCAGAGGCCACACCAAAAATACTTTTTCGCCGCCGCAAACTTCTATTCTCATGATATTTGATCTTGGGGTCTTTTCCGGCACTCCATCGGAGGGGGATTCGATCATGGAGGGCATCTACATCAACCTTGCTGCCCTTTCGATGATGTGTACTTTACCATAGACCTACGGGTCCATAGCTAGTAGCTAGATGGCTTCTTCTCTCTCTTTGATATTCAATACAATGTTCTCCTTGATGTTCTCGGAGTTCTATCTAATGTAATCTTCTTTTGCGGTGCGTTTATTGAGATCCGATGAATTGTGGATTTATCATCAAATTATCTATGAGTATTATTTGGGTCTTCTCTGAACTATGTTATGCATGATTAAGATAGTTTTGTATTTCTCTCCCATCTATTGATTTGGTTTGCCCAACTAGATTGATTTATCTTGCAGTGGGAGAGGTGCTTTGTGATGGGCTCAATCTTGTTGTGCCCTCACCTAGTTACAGAAGGGGTAGCAAGGCACATATTTGTATTTTTGCCATTAAGGATAAAAAGATGGGTTTTATATCGTATTGCTTGAGTTTATCCCACTACATCATTTCATCTTGCTTAAGGTTTTTCTCTGTTCTTGTTAACTTAATACACTAGATGCATGGTGGATAGCGATCGATGTGTGCAGTAATAGTAGTAGATGTAGAATTGTTTCGGTCTACTTGTCACGGATGTGATGCCTATATTCATGATCATTGCCTTGGATATAGTCATAACTTTGCAATTTTCTATCAATTGCTAAACAGTAATTTGTTTACCCATCCTATGTGTTCTTTCAAGAGAGAAGCCTCTAGCGAAAACTATGGCCCCCGGGTCTATTTCTCATCATATATTTTCATATTTATAAAACCAAAAATACAAAAATACCTTGCTGCAATTTATTATATTTACTTTATTTTGCACTTTTACTTATCGTTTATATCTATCTCTATCAGATCTCACTTTTGCTAGTGACCATGAAGGGATTGACAACCCCTTTTTCGTGTTGTGTGCAAGTGTCTGTTAGTTTGTGCAGGTGCATATATTGGGGACTTGCTTGTGCCTCCTACTGGATTTATACCTTGGTTCTTAATTGAGCGAAATACTTATCTCTACTTTACTGCATCACCATTTCCTCTTAAAGGGAAAAATCAACACAAGCTTAAGAAGTAGTAGCCTCCAGCCGAGCAACGTGTCACAAAACTTGGTGATGGTGGTTTGGATGGTGTACCATTGATACGATCTCACATTGTGTTGTTGGATGATGTGCAAGTTGTAGGGTGCAATGTGCTTTCGCGCGTGAAACAAATCATGCACGTGCTACGAGAAGAGTCCTCTTCTATGCCTCCCTACAAAATCCATACGACAACCACGCACAACAACTCAGCCACCATTGCCGAGTACCCCGCCATCCTTCGTACTCTACAAAAATGAGATGATGTTCAAAAATTAGCTCAATGACATTTAACGGAACACCTGTCGGGCATGGTGTCGACCATGGACATCATCAACAGTGGAGGAGGAGTGTACCTGACCACGAATGGGTCCTGGGTGGACGAGCTGATACAACACCAACGTATCTATAATTTATGAAGTACTCATGCCATGTTTACAACAATTTATATGGTTTTGGTATGATTTTAATAGAACTAACCTGGACTGACGCTACTTTCAGCAGAACTACCGTGGTGTAGTTTTTTGTGCAGAAATAAAAGTTCTTGAATTGGGCCGAAAATTTACGGTGATTTTTTATGGACAAAAAGAGACCGCCGAAGCTTCGAGTAAGGGCTAGAAGAGCCACGAGGGCACGACAAGCCTGGGGGCACCCCCCGGCGCCCCAAGCTTGTCGCTTCTTTGTGGACCCCCTGACGTGAAACCGACGAAAAAGATTCCTATAAATACCAAAAACCCCAGAAAGAAACCTAGAACTCCCACGCCGCCACCGTAATCCTCTGTACCGAAGCGATCTCATCGGGAGGCCTTCTCTGGCACCCTATCGGAGGGGGAAATCATTATCGAAGGCCATCTTCATCATCCCAGCAATCTCCATGGCGAGGAGGGGGTAGTTCATTCTCGGGGATGAGGGTATGTACTAGTAGCTATGTGTTTGATCTCTCTCTCATATTCTTGATCCAACACGATCTTGATGTACCATGGGCTTTGTTAATATAGTCGGATCGTTGATGTTCTTCCCTCTCTATCTTTGATGAATTGAGTCTTCCTCTTTGAGGTTTTGTTATTTTGGATTGAATATTTTGGATTTGAGAATACTTGATGCATGTCTTGCATATGGATACCTGTGGTGACAATGGGGTATTCTATTGAGTGACTTGATATATGTTTTGGTAATCAACTTGTGGATTCCCATGGTGACATTGGGGTAATCTAGGCACATAAGTTTATACACGTTTTCGTCCTACTTTCTCCGATAGAAATTTTTGAGTGATTCTTTGTCACACGTTGAGGGATGGTTATATGATTCAATTATGTTAGCACTGTTGAGAGATTGCATTAGTGAAAGTATGAACCCTAGGCGTTGTTTCTAATCATTGCAATGTCGTTAGTTCTCACTTTTACTACTTGCTACTTTGTTGTTTTTATTATTTCAGATTACAAAAACATATATCTACTATCCATGCTACACTTATATCACCATCTCTTCGCCGAACTAGTGCACCTATACAATTACCATTGTATTGGGTGTGTTGGGGACACAAGAGATTTCTTGTATTTGATTGCAGGGTTGTTTGAGAGAGAACATCTTCATCCTACGTCTCCCACTGATTGATAAACCTTAGGTCATCCACTTGAGGGAAATTTGCTATTGTCCTAAAAACTCTACGCTTGGAGGCCCAATAGAGTCTACAATAAGAAGGTTGCATAGTAGACATCAGATGCCTTCATAAAAGACGAGCGCACAAGTCATTGCGTGTTGCGGAGGTCCAGCTATGCATGTGTGGCCTCCGGAGAGGTCCAGCGGAGGCATCAGAGGAGGAGGGTGCGGATGCAAAGTAAGCGAGAGAAGCAGCGGAGTGGAAGCCCCCCCCCCCCCAACTTTGCTTCCAACTTTTCCTGTAGGCCCATACCACACATGACAATATAAGTTGGCTTGATGCTTTCCATGAAATCACTAATCAAGGATACCCCTTGATAGGTCACTCTCACCTACTCTGGTTGTGACAAGTGGTGCATTGAATGTGTGACACTTGTTGCAACAAGAGAGTGTTGGTAGGATTTCTTCCTACGCACGGGTTTGTTTCTGTTTTTTTGTAGATTCGTTTTTGTAAAACATTTTATCTTTTGAATCGTGCATCCAAATCATGAATAGTTTTCACCATTGTGCTTCTCGCATTGAGATCTTCAAAATCAGATCCCATGTTGATAGGTTTTAATAAAAACAATCGGGAAAATATGTGCTTCCCACTATTAGTAACTTGTGATTCTAAATTGTACTTACCAATGCTTTTAAGTAAAAATAATGTGCTTCTGCAAGGTGTGTTCTTCACGTGGAAGTACAAATTTGCTTCACTTTTTTGGGGAAGCACATCTCGGTGTTATGCTTCACATGAAAACTGAAACACCAGAAATCAAATAAAATAGGAAACCCAAGAAATCAGAGACTTAAAAAAATGAAGAAAAACAGTTAGCAAAATTACGAGGAATAAAAAAACAAAACATAACCTAGAAAAAAAGAAAAAGGCGGGAACCAAAAAGGATGAGAACCAAAAAACCATGTTATTTTTCAGGAAAACAAAAAACCGCAGAAGCACAACCGTGCTTCACGGAGAGAAGCATATCATACTTCATATTCTTTGGGGGAGCATAAATGTACTTCACAGGAAGGCACACTAGTGTTTCTCTTTTGGGAAGCAGAGAAGCACAACAATGCTTTTCATATGGAGCACGACTATGTTTCACGCAGAAAGTACACACTCCTGCAAGATGTAAGACGGAAAAAAATATATCAAAGAATTAAAAACAAAAAAAGCCAAATGGGGAAAACCTAGAAAAAACAAAGAAAAAATTCCGTTCTAGTAGTAGAACCACTACCACACATAGCTAGTATTAGAAAAGGAAAAGGGTAAGTAAAGAAACAAGAGAAGCTAAACCCCCCAAAAAAAAACCAAAAAAAATCCTCAAAAGCGAAGGATTTTTTGTTTCAGGTTTTTTCTGATTTTTAGTTTAGAACCTAAAAAACTGTCCTCAAAACATGGAAAACCTTAAAAAAAACCTCAACAAAACCTTAAAAAAACTAAAAAGCAAGAGAAAATGATTTTTTTCAGTTTTCTTTTAGAAGAACAAAGTTTCTATTTTCTAGTTTTTTCTTGGTTTTTTTGTTGTTTTTTGGTCTCGGTGTTTTTTCCGGTTATAGATCTGGTGGGTGTGTGTGCTTTGGTGTGAAGCACGGTTGTACTTCTCTGGTGATAACACAATTGTGCTTCCAAAAAAGTGAAACACAGATGTGCTTCCGCATGTAGCATAGATGTTCTTCGACACGAAGAACAATTGTGCTTTCGCATGAAACACCGTTGTGCTTCCCAAAAAAGTGAACCACATAAGTGTTTTTGCATGAAGCACACATGTATTTTCATGTGAAGGATAGTTGTGCTTTCCCAAAAATTGAAGCAAAGATGTGCTTCTGCGTGAAGTACATTTGTGCATCCTTGAAGAAGCACAGTTGTGCTTCACCCTGTGGAAGCACATGTTTTTTAGGGGATGTTGAAAGCACGGGTTAGTACAGTTTGAAAGCACATATTACTGCTAGTTGGAAGCAGAAATTAGCCCCAGAAAAGTTCATCAAAAGTTATTAATATAGATCTAGTTTCGAAGATCTCGACGCCAGAAACACAACGAAGAAAATGGTTCATGACTTGGATGCATAATATAGGAGATAAAACCTTTTAAAAAATAGAATCTACAAAAAGGCACAAAGAAACCAACTTGTGTCTCCCTGTGTGGGAAAGCTTACGGCATTAAAGTAATTAGTCAGGTGGAGGATTATGATTAGAGATTAGGGGAGGAAGGGGCCCACCCCCTGGGGGGGGGGGAGTTAGTTAGGAATATCATGTAAGAGTTCTCGTAGGATTGCGTGGATGTAACATTTTCAGGAGGAAACTTTCATCAAAACTCTCAAGTTGCGATAAGTGTCACACATGGAGTGTGTCATTTATGAAAACTCTCAAGGTGTGAGTGGTCTGTGTAAGGGGTATCCCTTAATAAATGATTTCGTTTCTTCAATCACCAAAGGGAAAAAATATCACGTGAAGTAAGAATTTTCGGCTGTTAAAGCCCGTTTCACGGTGGTGCAATGATAGGCTGGGCCGAAATTATTTTTCCTCTGGGTTAGACACTCGCGTGAAACATATATTTTCTATAAGGCATAGTTGCTCCTACGATATCCCCTCAAAAAATAAAAAGCTGCATCCATACATCTAGATACTACATCCGTTTGAGTGACATATATGCTACTCTCAAGCTAATAGTTTGTTTGCACCCACAAAAGAAAAAAGAAAAAATAAAAGCGTGCAAGACGCTCATCTTCCCTGCAAGAAACAGTACGCAAGCATGGCCCACCTCGAGTTCCACGAGTGAAATTTAAATCAGTATTAGTTGCTGTCGTAGGAGGTAGCAGGTTAGGCAGATGCATGCTTTAATCCAACAGTGAGGAGCCCGGCCTAGTCGTATCATCTTCCCTATAAGAAACAGCTCTCGGTTGTGCTCCTACGAGACGTGTGTTGGAAATATGAGCAATTTATCATATGATTTTATAAATGGAAATACTAGATAAAGCATGACTAAAATAGTAGAGATAAAGCAAGTCATGCGATCTGATAGAGAGAAGGTAAATAACATCTGCAAATATGAACTAGAACCGAATATATATAGAGCAGAGAGTAGAACAAGGAACTGTGATAGGACCTCTAACAGGAAAAGCAAGAACACGTACAGGACAGCAGCAACAACAGTAGCACTGGACTTGGGGTCGGTGTCCTCAGTAGCCATGTCGTCGAGGAGGTTGTCGACATCGGGGAAGAAGTCGTCATCAGGGAAGTAGTCGTCGGAGTCCGGGGCGTCTGTGATGAAGAAGTCAGTAGTTGCGCTGAGCGCTCCCCAAAAACCTTATCACCCTTCTCCCGTACAAGACTCAAAGAGGTGGAGTTTCGGAGGCCTACTATCCCGACCTGCGGTGCACGCCGCAAGTCGGGATGGGGAAGATCGTAGCAGCAACGCAGTGCTGAGGAAATTTGTGGCGGGAGGAAGAGGATCTTCTGGTGTGTCTATCTAGAGAGGAGTGACCTCCCTTTTATAGGCACAAGAGAATAAGGCGAGAGGCTGCGCCGGGAGCTGAAAGGATCGAGGGAGCTGAAACAAACAGGCAGCAGAAGAAGGGTGCAGCGTTTGTATCCAGTATGCACTACAGCAAAAACTTTCCAGCTCCCGAGTGACCTTTCGTATACCCGTAGTGCGTGGAATAAATTTAGACATCGGCTCGGCTCATTCCCGCAACCTGCGGCGCGTCGTGACGAGGCTTGGCGGGCGGCGGAGGAGGAGCGCACGTGGATGTCCCTCTTGTTCTCATGCTCATACAAGTGGGGAAAGAACCTCCCTTATAAAGAGGTCCAACTCCCTCTAAACTAGCAATGTGGGACTAAACTTTAATTCCACCTCTTGCCTTACACGAATGGGATGCATGGGCCTCTAGGATTTATTAGGAATTTCTAAAACTGCTATTGGGCTAGACCCAAAATAGACAAAATTCCAGCAATCCCCCACCAGATCCCAGAGGCACACAAAATTTGCCTTTGGTTCCAGAACACTGTTTTATATATCGGTACTGCAGTGGAGACTGTTAAGTTGAACTTCCACCTAGAAATCTATGCTACACTAGTAAGCAACTTGAACAGTGGACTGGGCCTTGATCTGCAAGTTTTCTGCGAATCTAGCTTCATACAAAGCCTTGACCGATACATGGCTACCGTGGCTCTTCCCCGCGGGTGGAGCTTATGCGTCATACTCCGAGACCTTTCATGAGTTTACTAGAGAGAACTCTACTCTCATAGATTGCAACGTTTAACAATCAGACTCATATAGGTGCGTTCTTCAAAAGATGTTCTGCAGGACAACATCTCTGCTTCAATGAGCCACTTAGAACACATTAAGATATACATCAACCTGCCATGCAGATTTAAAAGAGTATTGCATCTTCATGGAGTGGTATTGTTAACAGTAAGGATACTCTCCTCTCAGTAGACCAACATCTTGTCTTCCACATCTAATTCACGGGATCTCCTATCACAAAGAATAGGTTACCACTGTGAACAACTCATATTGTGGGTCTCATACCCATCTCCCTCGATGCATTATCTATCACATTACGTGATAGACCCTTAGTAAAAGGATCTGCTAGATTTTTAGACGTTTGGATATAATCCAATGCAATAACTCCGGAGTTTCTCATTTTTCTGATAGACTTTAACCTTCTCTGAAAGTGTCTTGATGACTTCATGTTAACCTTTGAGCTTCTCACTTTCGTGATCACAGTTTGATTGTCGCAGTTCATAAGGATACCCGGTACAGGTTTCTCAACAACCGGCAAGTCATTCAAGAGCCGGTGAAGCCAATCTGCTTCGACCGTAGCTGTATCTAGTGATGTGAGTTCTGCTTCCATTGTTGACCTCGTTAAGATGGTATGCTTGCAAGACTTCCATGAAAAAGCGCCACCTCCATGAGTGAATACATATCCTCTCATGGCCTTTATCTCATCAGCATCTGAGATCCAGTTTGAGTCACTATACCCTTCAAGCACCTTTGGGTGCCTAGTGTAGTGAATTCATAATTCGCAGTGCCTTTCAAATAACGCAAAACTCTCTCTAGAGCTTTCCAATGCACATCTCCTCGTTTTGAGACAAACCGGCTCAGTTTGCTAACAACAAAGCAGATCTCAGGTCTTGTAGCACTGGTTAAATACATAAGTGAGCCAATAATCTGAGAATATTTCAATTGGTCTCTAGCAATTCTTCTTTCGAAGCAACACACTATCATCATATGGTGTTGCAGAGGGCTTCCGGTCACTGTAGCAAAAGCGACTCAAGATCTTTTCCACATAGTGAGATTGAAGCAATGTAATCCCACCATCACCGTCTCTCAACAACTTCATGTTCAGAATGACATCAGCCACTCCTAAATCCTTCATCTCAAAGCAACGAGATAGGAAATCCTTGACCTCCTTAATAACCTTCAGATTTGTTCTGAAAGTCAGTATGTCATCAACATACAAGCAAAGGATAACTCCCTCGCCCCCACCATGGCGATAGTACACACATTTAGCAGCTTCATTTACAACAAAGCCTGCGGCTCTTAAAGTTCTTTCAAACTTCTCATGCCACTGCTTGGGTGCTTGCTTAAGTCCATACAAAGGCTTCAGCAACTTGCACACGTTTCCTTCCTGGCCATCTACTACAAACCCATTTGGTTGTTCCATATAAATTTCCTCTTCCAACTCTCAATTTAGGGAAGCAGTCTTAACATCCATTTGATGAACGAGAAGACCATGTGAGGCGGCTAGTGAAAGTAGTACTCGAATAGTGGTTAGTCGTGCCACAGGTGAGTAAGTATCAAAGAAGTCTGCACCTTCCTTTTGAGTATATCTCTTAGCCACGAGCTGTGCCTTGTACTTTTCGATAGTACCATCAGGCCTAAGCTTCTTCTTGGATACCCATTTGCACCCTATAGGTTTGCACCCATAAGGACAATCAATTATCTCCCAAGTTTCATTTGCCAAGATGGAATCCATCTCACTATGGACCGCTTCCTTCCAGTAGTCAACATCTTCAGATGCATATGCCTCTGAAATAGAACTGGGAGTGTCATCTATGAGATACACAAAAAAATCATCACCAGAGGACTTTGCAGTCCTCTGTCTCTTGCTCCTAGTAGGAACTTCATTGTTCTCCTCCACAGGACTTTCAAAGTGTTCCATATAAATGGCAGGTTCAGTAATTGTAACTGGTTCCTGATTCGATGAACTAGGCATCTCCTGATTAGATGAGGTAGCCATATCCTTCATGGGAAAGATATCTTCAAAGAAAGTCGCAGTATTCGACTCCATGATCGTACCGACATGCATGTCAGGTACCTTAGATTTTACAACCAAGAATCTATAAACAATGCTATGAAAAGCATATCCCAGGAAAACACAATCCACAATTTTTGGTCCCAGCTTCCGCTTCTTTGGAATTGGCACATTGACTTTCGCCAAACAACCCCAGGTTTGTAGACAAGAGAGCTTTAACCTTTTCTTCTCCCATTCCTCGAATGGAGTCATCTCTTTGTTCTTTGTGGGAACTCGGTTTAGGACATGACATGCAGTCAATATCGCCACCCCCACCATGCCTTGGAGAGACCCGATGTGTATAACATGGCGTTAACTAAATCAGTTAGAGTACGGTTCTTTCTTTCGGCCACCCCATTTGACTGAGGTGAATAGGGATGTGTCCTCTCATGGATTATACCATGTTCCGCACAAAAAGAATCAAATTCATTTGAGAAATACTCTCCACCACGATCGGACCTAAGCCTCTTGATCTTTCGATCAAGTTGGTTTTCCGCTTTAGCTTTATAGATCTTGAAATAGTTCAAAGCCTCATCCTTAGATTTCAGAAGATACACATGACAATAACTAGTGGAGTCATCAATTAACGTCATAAAATACTTCTTTCCACCTTTTGTCAAAACACCATTTATTTCACATAGATCTGAATGTATGAGCTCTAGTGGTGCAAGATTTCTCGTTTCCGCAGTCACATGAGACTTACGAGGTTGCTTAGCTTGCACACACACTTGACACTTACATCCCTTGACAGTGGTGAAACTAGGGATTAAGTTTAACTTTGTTAGTTGTGACATGCAACCAAAGTTAACATGACAGAGACGTGAATGCCATACATTTGATTCACTATTGTTGCAAACATGATTAACAACTTTATTGCAAACGTCTGATAAGGATAAACGAAACAGGCCTCCTGACTCATAGCCTTTACCAACAAATGTTCCATACTTGGATATTACAAATTTATTCGACTCAAAAACAAGCTTGTAGCCATCTCTACACAGAAGAGATCCGCTAACAAGATTTTTATTGACGGCGGGGACATAATGCACGTTCTTCAGCCACACGATCTTCCCTCAAGTAAACTTTAGATCGACCGTGGCAACACCACGAACAAAAGCACTTGAACCGTTGCCCACTAACACGGTGGAAGTCTCTACGGTCTGATAAGACGAAAACATGGAAATATCACCGCATACATGCACATTAGCACTCGCGTCAATTAACCTATCAGGAGAATGACATGCTGAAAGAATAGTGGGAAATATACCATACCCAGCATTCTTCATGTCAGTGTCTCCAGTGACAACATTAGCGGTCTTGCCACCTTTTCCAAGATGACGCTTGTCATAACGATTAGGGCAACTAGGAGCCCAATGATCAGGATCTCCACACACATGACAAACATTTATTCTTGTCATTCTTCTTCTTGAAGTTCGTGTGATGTACAGCCTTGTTCTTTCCATCAAACTTTGCCTTACCATCAAACTTGCCCTTGTTTTTGAACTTGTGGGTCTGGAAGTTTTTCTTCTGTACCAGATTGGCACTAGAACCGCCCTCAATACCTCGAGCATGGTTGTCCTTTGCTCTCGCCTTTTCTTCCACATCAAGAGTACCAATGAGATCCGGAACGGAAAACTCCTGCCTCTTATGGTTTAGTAAGGTATCAAAGTTCCTCCACGTGGGAGGAAGCTTAGTAATGATACCTTCGGCTATAAACTTGTCTGTATACTAATTGAAGTGCTCAAGTTCTCTAGCAAATGACTATATCTCATGAGCTTGCTCAACCACTGAGCGCTCTTTAGTCATCCTGTAACCATAGAATTGCTCCATGATGTACAACTCAGTGCCAGCATCCGAGACCTCAAACTTGGCCTCGAGTGCGTCCACCATATCTTTTTTATTATCAATTGACACATAAGCATCAACTATGTTCTCACCAAGAACACTCAAAAGAGCAGCCTTAAACAGAGTATCCATTTTCTAAAAAGCTTGTGCCTATTGAGCATCATACTCTCCTTTAGGTTTACCAAGAGTGGCGTCATAGCAGCTCATGGTTTGAAACCATAGAACTGCTCTCACACGCCACCTCCTATAGTGGATACCCTCAAACATACGAGGTCTCATGGAAGCAGCAAAACCACTCGGGGTAAATTGCCTATAATAAGGTTTTTGGATTGTTGGAAATATGAGCAATTTACCATATGATTTTATTAATGGAAATACTAGATAAAGCATGACTAAAATAGCAGAGATAAAGCAAGTCATGCGATCTGACAGAGAGAGGTAAATAACATCTGCAAATATGAACCAGAACTGAACATATCTAGAGCAGAGAGTAGAACAAGGAACTGTGACAGGACCTCTAACAGGAAAAGCAAGAACACATACGAGACAGCAGCAGCAGTAACAGTAGCACTGGACTTGGGGTCGGTGTCCTCGGTAGCCATGTCGTCGAGGAGGTTGTTGACGTTGGGGAAGAAGTCATCGTCGGGGAAGTAGTCGTCGGAGTCCGGGGCGTCTGTGACAAAGAAGTCAGTAGTCGCGCTGAGCGCTCCCCAAAAAACTTATCACAACGAGGGAGCGGAAACAAACCGGCAGCAGCCGAAGGGTGCAACGTTCATATTCAGTATCCACTACAGCAAAAACTTCCAGCTCCCGAGTGACCTTTCATATACTCGTAGTGGGCTCGGCTCATTCCCGCAACCCGCGGCGTGGCGCGTCGTGATGAGGCATGGTGTGACGCCCGGATAATTAGGCTACAATAATCCCGCGTTAACGATGCCACGTCACCTCGGTTACTGTTGATAAACTCGAGTTAGTTCAAAAACGATTCAAATTAAAATTTAAAATATAGGCAAACAATAAAAGGTTTCAAATATTAAAATTTAAATGTTCGGAGTGAACCAAATAATACATAGGTAATTATGGTGGAGGAACCACACTCTTATAAAATGTGTAATTATTCTAAAATGAATAAAACAGTAGCAAAACCGATATTTAAATGCTTTTATAAATAAATAAAATACTAAACTAAATTGTTTTGGGATAAAACCTTTTGTGGCAGTGGTTTCATGGTATTACTAATTTAGGGATCATTTTAATATTAAGTAAAAAGTAAACTTAAAAGAAAGTAAAATAAAAACAAAAA
>NC_041393.1:485693443-485700079 GCF_002162155.2 Triticum dicoccoides
CTGTGTCCGGTGCCCGCGCCCCTGGGTTCCCGCAGTCGCCGCGGCCCGACCTCGCCCCACGCCCCTTCCTGCCTCGCCGCCGGCGGCCGGGCTGGCCCCGTCGCGCCGCTGGTCTCGCCCGAGGCCAGCGCCCGGGTTGGCCCCTATCGGGCGCCCCTGCGCCCGTTACGAGTAGCGCCCGTTCCGGTTTGGCCCCTGGGGCCTATGACAGATGGGCCCCATGCCCAAAATGTTTTAATAAAAAAAGAGAGAAGAATTAAAATTAAAAATAAAAATAATTAATTAATTAACTAATTAAAGAATTAACTAAATTAAATTAATTAATTAGGATTAGATTAACCTAATTACTAGTTAACTTAATTAACCCCTGATTAGCCTAATCAGTCAATGACATGCGGGACCCACACATAGTTGACCCAGTCAACTGCACAGTTGACTGCTGACATCACCCTGATGTCATGCCTACGTCATCAGACACTATTCTGGATAATGTTGATTAAATTAAATAAATAAATCCTAAAAATGATTTAAATCTTTTAAAATTAATATAAAATAAACCGTAGCTCGGATGGAAAAACTGTGTACATGAAAGTTGCTCAGAACGAAGAGACGATTCCGGATACGCAGTCCGTTCGTCCGCCACACACCCCTAACCTATCAAACTCGCAACTTTCCCCCTCCGGCTCCTCTGCCCGAAAACACGGAACCCCGGGAATACTTTCCCGGATGTTTTCCCCCCTTCACCGGTATCACCTACTACCACGTTAGGGCACACCGAACACCGCGTATTGTCTTGTTACGCTTTGTGATGCTTTGATTGCTCTGTTATTTATTGTGTTCCCTCTCCGTTACTTCTTTCTGATAGACCCCGAGACTGCCGCTGATGCCGCTGTGATCAACTACGTCACCGATGACCCTCTCTCTTGCCAGAGCAACCAGGCAAGCCCCCCCTTGATCACCAGATATCGCCTATTCTACTCTATACTGCTTGCATTAGAGTAGTGTAGCATGTTACTGCTTTCTGTTGGTCCTATTCTGATGCATAGCCTGACATTGTTGCTACACCTGTTGATACCTTACCTGCAATCCTAAATGCTTAGTATAGGACGCTAGTTTATCATCATTGGCCCTACACTCTTGTCCGTCTGCCATGCTATACTACTAGGCTGTGATCACTTCGGGAGGTGATCACGGGTATATACTATACATACATACATACTATACCGATGGTGACTAAAGTCGGGTCAGCTCATTGAGTACCCGCAAGTGATTCTGACGAGGGGGCTGAAAGGACAGGTGGCTCCATCCCGGTAGAGGTGGGCCTGGGTTCCCGACGGCCCTCGACTGTTACTTTGTGGCGGAGCGACAAGGCAGGTTGAGACCACCTAGGAGACAGGTGGGCCTGGCCCTGTTCGGCGTTCGCGGATACTTAACACGCTTAACGAGATCTTGGTATTTGATCTGAATCGGCTACGAGCCTATACGCACTAACCATCTACGTGGGAGTAGTTATGGGTATCCCGACGTCGTGGTATCAGCCGAAGCACTTCAGACGTCAGCGACGGAGCGGCGCGCGCCGAATTGGACTGGAACGCCACTAGGCTAGGTCTGCTTTCGGCCGCCCATGCAACGTGCAGGTGTGCTATGGGCGATGGGCCCAGACCCCTGTGCGCTTAGGTTTAGACCGGCGTGCTGGCCTCTCTGTTGAGCCTAGGTGGGGCTGCGACGTGTTGATCTTCCGAGGCCGGGCATGACCCAGGAAAGTGTGTCCGG
Organism: Triticum dicoccoides; assembly: GCF_002162155.2. Classification (NCBI taxonomy): domain Eukaryota; kingdom Viridiplantae; phylum Streptophyta; class Magnoliopsida; order Poales; family Poaceae; genus Triticum; species Triticum dicoccoides. The sequence continues at coordinate 485,695,217 of NC_041393.1, forward strand.
CCAAATGGGATCAAGCGTGTTGGGTTATGTGGTGCACCCCTGCAGGGAAGTTAATCTATTCGAATAGCCGTGATCTTCGGTAACAGGACGACTTGGAGTTGTACCTTGACCTTATGACAACTAGAACCGGATACTTAATAAAACACACCCTTCCAAGTGTCAGATACAACCGGTGGTCGCTCTACCTCAGGGATATGAGGAGGGGATCGCCGGGTAGGATTATGCTATGAGATGTTACTTGGAGATGCTACTTGGAGGACTTCGACCTACCCTCTTCTGCCTGTTGCAAGACGAAGGTGACCAGAAGCGTAGTCTTCGACAGGATTAGCTATCCCCCTCTTATTCTGGCATTCTGCAGTTCAGTCCACTGATATGGCCTCCTTACACATATACCCATGCATATGTAGTGTAGTTCCTTGCTTGCGAGTACTTTGGATGAGTACTCACGGTTGCTTTCTCCCCCCTTTTTCCCCTTTCCTTTCTTTCTGGTTGTCGCAACCAGAAGCTGGAGTCCAGGAGCCAGACGTCACCGTCGACGACGACCCCTACTACACTGGAGGTGCCTACTACTACGTGCTGCCCGCTGATGACGACCGGGAGTAGTTAGGAGGATCCCAGGCAGGAGGCCTGCGCCTCTTTCGATCTGTATCCCAGTTTGTGCTAGCCTTCTTAAGGCAAACTTGTTTAACTTATGTCTGTACTCAGATATTGTTGCTTCCGCTGACTCGTCTATGATCGAGCACTTGTATTCGAGCCCTCGAGGCCCCTGGCTTGTATTATGATGCTTGTATGACTTATTTTATTTGTAGAGTTGTGTTGTGATATCTTCCCGTGAGTCCCTGATCTTGATCGTACACATTTGCGTGCATGATTAGTGTACGGTCGAATCGGGGGCGTCACAAGTTGGTATCAGAGCCGACTGCCTGTAGGAATCCCCCTTTCCAACTCCTTGGCCGAAGTTGAGTCTAGACATGGCAAAACTTTTACTAACATGGCTGTGTGTCTTACGGGCACACGTCGCCGTTGGGTGGTAGTAGGATCTTTTACTCCTCGACCTTTGCTCTGGGTCTCTGATCTCTCCTCTATTCGGGATAAATGAAGTTTACCAAATCTAACATTAGGATCTCGTTATCACTTTCGCCCGGAGAGCCCCTTATTACTGATGATCGTCTGCTGCACGTGAAGACCCTGAAGATACTTTCCGCTGTTAAGCCGAGAACTTGTGTTCATCGCGTTTGCAATTCCCCTTCCACCGTCAACCCTTATGGGTAACTACTTACAGTTGTTATTCTTATATCATCCCCAGTTGGTCTTGTTATTACAAGATACCCTGAAAAACTCGTCGTGGTTTCGATAATCCCTTGAGCTTACTGCCTTGCTGTTCTTGTCACTTGAATACCCCTACGGTTAATTCTCGCATTTATAGAATATCCGCTCATCCCCTAGTTGTTTATGTGTTACACAAAAGTCTTCAAAATACCACCTGATATTCCAAAAATCCTCAGCAACCTATTGCTCTGGAATTTCTTGTTTACTTTCATTATGATTAATCCCATAAGTATAGAAATCTTATTGACATTCCTTGTCATTATCATTTTGAGTCTGTTGACTCAATATGTTGCGAATGCACGTAATCATCAGTTGATCCTTTTAAATTATCTCTCTGGCTTAGACGTCTTTCAAACATGAGCTAGTTCTCGACCAAACTATCTGTCGTCGATTGTGCCTCTGGTATATTCAATTGATCCATCCTTGATCAGAACGTCTGCTTTTGATCCTTTGATTTGGAAATCATAATTCCTTTGCCTTTGACAATTGAGTTAGTCAGTTGTTTCTATAATCTGATCTCCTTGCATTCTTCTTCCTCTAGTTGAGTACCGATACTCGTATCAGATCCCTTGTGGACCATCAAGTCCTTTGTTGGATTTATCTGACAACGCCCTTAATATTCAATAACCTTGTGAGCCTTTCCTCAGATACATAATGCCTTTGGTAAATTGTATCCTCTGCTTTTCTCAACCATGCTCTGCCATCGAGTTTGTGTTATTTACTCTTGAAACTTGTGGTATATGTTTCTAAGAAGCCCCTATGGGTTGAACATATGCCTTCTCTAAACCGTGTGAACCCGAAAGTTTTCACGAGTCATACTCTTCTGGCGCTTCACCAGATAAAATTTCAACACTGCAACTTCATCGAACGCGAGAAGTAAATGAAAGGTTATGCATTGGAGAAGTGGGAGTCGACCTTGAACCTTGCGTTCATGCCCATGGACACGATGTATAACTTATCATGGAAGCTGCTCGTAAAAATAGTTACCCCCTTGTTATAAGTTCATCTTGTATCTGTGGTTCAATCATTTATGATCGTGGTTTCTGACCATGTTCTCCTTTAAATACCATTTCTCGTGCAAGTTAAGCACTGGTCTTATGTAGAGTAATGCCCTAGTCCAACCTCTACTTTGAATTGTCGTCGAGTATTACCCCCTGGTATCTCGAAATTATCATGGAACTGCAGAACTTCTTATGAGTTCTTCATCAAGTACTACATTCTCACGGATTCCAATTTTTCACGGGCTCTGCGTTATTAGACACTCAAAAGACACCGATAACTGAACTAAGTCCGCTCTTCGGTTCAACAACTCTTCAGTAAGCTTCTATAAGTACGAGTTTGTACCCGATCACGCCATTCCTAGCCTGTTTGGCTATATCATTGTCGTGACGATTCTACCTGTGCTACCTGGTCCTTATTCTCGGAGCACCAATTTGCGACGATAGCTAAGCTTACGTCGATTTTCCTCGTCATACCCTTTCACCTTAAACAACCAGCTTGGTTTCGAGTTTGTGTCGTACCCTTGGTTCCAATAACCTTTCACTTCATCATTACTTTGACTTGATGTCGTCGCCGATCGATTACATCTTCATGAACTCTCGCGACAAAGGTGTCGTGATCGTCAACATTCTGAGCTCATCCAGGATATCAATTGGATTCATGATAAGAAATACCATCCTTGCCTCGATGAATTGTATTATCATCGACCACTTTATTGCCTTCCCACCAACACAAGCTTGTTCATGTTTGTTGTTATACCTTGAGTTCCTTGCTATCCAACTTATGTTATATTCTACCGCGGAGTATTACCATCTTTGATGTTAAGAATGTTGTGAGGATTGCTCCACCTCTTAAGAATTCTTGCTATAATGATACTTCTCACCATCACCATTCTTTCTTGGTCCCTATGTTAATTCCAACAAGTGAACGGTGTTGTTTGGATTCTTTCCTTCTAGCAACCCTATCTCTTTGAAGTTAATGGTCGAAAGTTCATTCTTAGGCTATTGATTATTGCATCACCATTCTAACATTGGTCGTGCAACCCAACCCGTACTTCGGGCGCACCCTTCAACCAGTGTTTAATTGTGTATGTTTTCCTCGAGCATACTTCCTTATATCATTGATCTAACAAATGTTATCCCATTGTTCACTTAATGGTGGAAATCCATCTTTTGGGAATCTCGGTGAATTGCCGTTGAGTTCACCAGACACCTCCTTGTCCTCTCCTTGGTTTAATGGTGAACTATTGCTTCAGAAACCCGCTCCCTTAGTTCATTTCCCGAGAAGCTTGCAATGCCATTTCAACGATTTGTGTTGCGCCTTTTCTTCTCGGACATCCTGAATCTCAGGTATCCTGACACCAATCGGATCTGAATCTCGGTCAGATATGATGGTTGGGACAACTTTCCAAGAGTTATGACGTTGATCCTTTGATGACCCGGTAACATGATGTCATGCCTAGCACCCCCCCGGCTGGAGGACCTATCATTATAGATTCCTTTTCAGCAAGGTTATCCATTCATCCATGAGGAAATTGTAAGACTTATTCTACAAGTTATTCTTGATGGATCCTTCGTGTTTCCAAAGTCTGATCTTCACCTGAAGACCATGTCGCTGCTATCTCGAAGCATGTCAATGGTACTCCGATTTTCAACAGGCACGTTTGAAGCACGATGCTAAATTTTGTTTATCATTTATCCTAACACCGTTGTATGGGTAATATCATGAGATCCCCCCCCCTTACCTAAATGGTTGTCTACTTTATATCCTGTCATGGATATCTTGCTCTGCTTGTCCTTGGAAAGGATATACCCCTGAATTATGTGTTTTAACACATTTTCCTTTCCATTGTTCTGTTTAATCTGATAATCATATTTTCCTTCCATTGGTTTGTTTGGACCTTTTCTATGATCTATATGATATAAGCAGTAATAATCCACTGCTTGTGCAAACACCTCGGTGTACAATTCTGTCAGTAAGACCTTGTTTCTATTGTTGATGACATTCCGGTAACCACCGATGGATGAGAACTTTGCCTATTGGTCCGCCTCGTTCAACGAGCAGGAGAATGGTTCTCTTCGTCCCTCGCCCTTGGTACCGATGTAGTTGCTGACATATAACTGACAGGATAACCTCTGACATGCCTTACTTGCATGATCGTGCAAGACATCACCGCCTTCCTACTTTTAAACCACATGGTGGGCCCATAACCCACAGTTCCACAGGATCAAAACCTGACTCTCCTGTACACCCCCGGTTTCCAAAGTTATTCCCCACGCTTGACTTCGTATGTAATTCACGGGTCACCTTCCTAATGCTCTATTCTGGTATCAGACACAATACTTATTCCCATTGCTTTGAACCCCTTTTCACGCCCTGTTCCAGGCATCGAACGATCGCCTGCCTGCTCGAAACTTCCCATGATACCACCTTACTTTGCTCTCGTTATTTTGTAAGTTTCAATTCGAGAGTTAATTCCGCCACCTTCCTCGATATTACCGACCAGATAGTCGACCTTGAAGAGGTCTGTTCTCC
>NC_041393.1:485701854-485702292 GCF_002162155.2 Triticum dicoccoides
GATGTTTTCCCCCCTTCACCGGTATCACCTACTACCACGTTAGGGCACACCGAACACCGCGTATTGTCTTGTTACGCTTTGTGATGCTTTGATTGCTCTGTTATTTATTGTGTTCCCTCTCCGTTACTTCTTTCTGATAGACCCCGAGACTGCCGCTGATGCCGCTGTGATCAACTACGTCACCGATGACCCTCTCTCTTGCCAGAGCAACCAGGCAAGCCCCCCCTTGATCACCAGATATCGCCTATTCTACTCTATACTGCTTGCATTAGAGTAGTGTAGCATGTTACTGCTTTCTGTTGGTCCTATTCTGATGCATAGCCTGACATTGTTGCTACACCTGTTGATACCTTACCTGCAATCCTAAATGCTTAGTATAGGACGCTAGTTTATCATCATTGGCCCTACACTCTTGTCCGTCTGCCATGCTATACTACT
>NC_041393.1:485703908-485707196 GCF_002162155.2 Triticum dicoccoides
CACTAACCATCTACGTGGGAGTAGTTATGGGTATCCCGACGTCGTGGTATCAGCCGAAGCACTTCAGACGTCAGCGACGGAGCGGCGCGCGCCGAATTGGACTGGAACGCCACTAGGCTAGGTCTGCTTTCGGCCGCCCATGCAACGTGCAGGTGTGCTATGGGCGATGGGCCCAGACCCCTGTGCGCTTAGGTTTAGACCGGCGTGCTGGCCTCTCTGTTGAGCCTAGGTGGGGCTGCGACGTGTTGATCTTCCGAGGCCGGGCATGACCCAGGAAAGTGTGTCCGGCCAAATGGGATCAAGCGTGTTGGGTTATGTGGTGCACCCCTGCAGGGAAGTTAATCTATTCGAATAGCCGTGATCTTCGGTAACAGGACGACTTGGAGTTGTACCTTGACCTTATGACAACTAGAACCGGATACTTAATAAAACACACCCTTCCAAGTGTCAGATACAACCGGTGGTCGCTCTACCTCAGGGATATGAGGAGGGGATCGCCGGGTAGGATTATGCTATGAGATGTTACTTGGAGATGCTACTTGGAGGACTTCGACCTACCCTCTTCTGCCTGTTGCAAGACGAAGGTGACCAGAAGCGTAGTCTTCGACAGGATTAGCTATCCCCCTCTTATTCTGGCATTCTGCAGTTCAGTCCACTGATATGGCCTCCTTACACATATACCCATGCATATGTAGTGTAGTTCCTTGCTTGCGAGTACTTTGGATGAGTACTCACGGTTGCTTTCTCCCCCCTTTTTCCCCTTTCCTTTCTTTCTGGTTGTCGCAACCAGAAGCTGGAGTCCAGGAGCCAGACGTCACCGTCGACGACGACCCCTACTACACTGGAGGTGCCTACTACTACGTGCTGTCCGCTGATGACGACCGGGAGTAGTTAGGAGGATCCCAGGCAGGAGGCCTGCGCCTCTTTCGATCTGTATCCCAGTTTGTGCTAGCCTTCTTAAGGCAAACTTGTTTAACTTATGTCTGTACTCAGATATTGTTGCTTCCGCTGACTCGTCTATGATCGAGCACTTGTATTCGAGCCCTCGAGGCCCCTGGCTTGTATTATGATGCTTGTATGACTTATTTTATTTGTAGAGTTGTGTTGTGATATCTTCCCGTGAGTCCCTGATCTTGATCGTACACATTTGCGTGCATGATTAGTGTACGGTCGAATCGGGGGTGTCACACATGGCAAGGCGGGCGGTGGAGGAGGAGCGCGCGTGGATGTCCCTCTTATTCTCATGCTTATACAAGTGGGGAAAGAACCTCCCTTATAATGCGGTCCAACTCCCTCTAAACTAGCAATGTGGGACTAAACTTTAGTTCCACCTCTTGCCTTGCACGAATGGGCTGCGTGGGCCTCTAGGATTTATTAGGAATTTCTGAAACTGCTATTCGGCTGGGCCCAAAATAGACAAAATTCCAGCAGCGTGTACTTAAGACATGTCGACAAAAGCATGGCCCTCCACGAGTTCCACGAGTGAAATTTTGAATCATGTTAGTTCCACGAGTGACACGAACGCATGCTATATAAATCTTCGTAGTCAGCTGACCAATGTACACCCACTACACAGACCTCAGAGTGATAGAGAAAGAATGGCAGCTCACATGAGAATCCCCACCGACACCCAGCCAATCAAGGCGCAGGCTGACCTGCAGCGCCATAGCCTCACCTACCTGACGTCCATGTCACTCAGGTGCGCCATCGAACTCGGCATCCCGACGATGATCCAGCGCCTTGGCGACACCGCGTCGTTGCCCGACCTGATGGCCGCTCTGTCCCTTCCACCACCCAAGGCGCCGTTTCTCAGCTGCGTCCTGCAGCTGCTGGCCAAATCTGATGCCCTGACGTGCAACGAGGCCGGGATCTCAGCCTCACCCCGCTGTCCTACATCCATCCTCGTGGATGGCATACTCATCGACGGAGAGGCTAGGCAGATAGCCTTCCCGCTGGCCGTGACGTCGCGGTATCACATGGAGTCTGGTTTAGGCCTGGCCGATTGGTTCAAGAATGATCGTGCACTACCGGTGCCATCTTCATTTGAGCATGTCCATGCGGCGGCACCCTTCGATGAGAGTATGACGCTCCTCGATCCTGAGACCGACAACCTGTTCTATGAAGCTTTGGCCGCCCATGACCATATGTTTTTTTTGAAACGAGGCAAAAGACTTGCCATTTCATTGATTAAGAAGAAAAGAATTGCCCCGTTAATTGACGGAAAACCGGGCTAAAACCGATACAACTCAACCCATATGACATGGGCACCACCGGCCAACCTGGCAACCGACAAGAAACTCGGGGCTACAAAGAAGAAAGACATCCGCCAAGGAGTCGCAAGCGTCATCGTCGACACCGGTTGCCTCGAACGGGCGACTCCGACTTCACCGTAGAGCTCCACCATCGAAGTCAACCCGCAAACAGCCGCCAAAGCCACGACGGCACATGCCAACAGATGGCCACACGCGCAAGCAACCGTCAGCTCCGACTTTGACGACGAGTTTCGAAAGGGAAATATGCAGGACTTGCGCCGAGCGTGTCCTCCATAACGGAAGGGCACCTCAGACACGCCGGGAAGAACCGACTACCGCAGTCCATGCTGCGACCCGAGCTCCTCTCAACGCCATCATCGTTGCCAAAACAGAAACCAACGCCCCGCCTCAGCAAGCCACGCAGCGAAGATGCCGCCATCCACCGGTCTCCAGTCGTAGCCGGCTCCGAGACGATGCCCCCAAGGAAGAGAAAGACGCGAAGACACCCCCATCGTCCGATCCAGCTGATCTGAGGTTTCCCTCCGGAGCCAATGCCGTGGAGAGGAGGAGCACAGCTCCAAGACGACGCTTTCAAGAAAGGTAACGACACCCGCGGGCGCCGCCGTCGCCGGCTCCGATGAAGATCGGAACAAGGATTTCTCCCAGAGTTGTGCCACCATCAATCGCCACCGACCGCCGCCCACGCTCCACCATCCCAGCCGAGGTCGACCTCACTCTGACCGCGGGATCCCTACGCACCACCCCCTGGCCGTAGCCGCCAACCACCACCGCAGCACCGTCGCGGCCACCACCACCGCAGCAACCACCTGCATCGCAAGGAGCAGCAACCAGAACGGAGCACCGAGGCGCCAGATCCAGATCGAACCGTTCGAACGAAGCATCTGAGCAGGAGCCAGCACTCCACACGCAACACACCTCGCGCTACAGGGACGTCAAGCCCGCCACGCCCAGCAGTCGCTGCGCCCGCCGCGCGCCGGCCGCCGCCGCGCCCGCCGCCGGTCCGCGCCCCACGCTC
>NC_041393.1:485707364-485727066 GCF_002162155.2 Triticum dicoccoides
CCACGCTCGCATCCGAAGTCGCCGCGCACACGCACGCCGCCTGCGCCCGCCGTCCACGCCCAGGCCGCGCCAGGAGCTCGGACCGAAGCCGCCGCCCCAGCACCCCTCCCTCCGCCCGCAGCCTACGCGGAGCTCCGCGCGCCGGCCGCCATCCGCCGCCCGCCGCCGCGAGCTCCCCCTCGCGAGCGCCCAGGAAACGACGGGGAGAAGAGGCCCCGCCGCCGCCGGATCCGCGCGGGCTTCGCCCGGCGGAGCCCACCGGCGACGGCGAGGGGAGTGTGTGGAAGAAGGGCGCGCGGTGGACGGGGCTGAGCCGCCGCTCGTATCGCCCCAGGGAGGGAGCGACGCGAGGGCTGGATGCCCATGACCATATGGGGATCGGCACGGTTGTACGGGAATGCGGTGGCCTGTTCAATGGCCTGTAGTCACTCACCGACTGCTGTGGTGGTGATGGGACGATGGCAAGGGCCATCGTCAAGGCCTTCCCGCATATCAAGTGCAATGTGTTGGACCTTCCACAGGTGATCCAGAAAGTCCGAGTGACGGTGTTCTTAACTATGTCGCTGGCGACCTCTTCCATACCGTCCCACCAGCTCAAGCCGTGATGCTCAAGGTACGAAGATATGACCCCTCTCTACATTTAATGTTCTAATTTCTTTTTGGCATGGATATACAGAGGAATTTTGTGATATAACCAAACTAATATGGTCCGTTAATTTCCAAAGTGCTCTTGTGAGCTCGAGCTCACATGCACCCTTTGCTACAGTAAAATCAAAAAATATTTAAAATGTTCAAAAAATTCTGAATTTTTTTGACAACAAACATCGAAGTCTTTTTCACACGTGAGCAAAATTTTCTGACAAAATGACATTCATGCAGGTCTCGGTAAAAAAATATACAAAATCGATGCTCCAAAATGATTCCAAAAATAGTTTTTTTCGAGCATGATATTGTCTATTTTGCCGAGGCCTCCACAAATGTCATTTGATCACGAAAATTGGCACGCATGTGAAACACACACCAATGTTTGTTGCCAAAAAATTCACCTTTTTTTTAATTTTGAAATATTTTTTCTATTTTACTGTAGCAAGGGTGCATGCGAGCTCGAGCTTATATACTCCATGTCCAATTCCGAAAGTGCTCTTGTGAGCTTAGCTTCGTGTTCCAACTGCCTGTTAATAGGTACACAAGATTTTTTTTTTCAGAAGTCAAACTTAGCAAAATTTGACCAATTTCCAGAAAATGTTATCTATATCTACAATACCAAACACATACCTATAATATAAAAATATATCTCATGACATATCTTTTATTTGCGGGGTACCCCATGACGTGTCTAATGATATATATATAATATAGACATTTTCATCTATTAACTTGGTCAAAATTTGCAAACTTTGACTTTGAAAAAATCTATAGGCACTACATTATGGAATGAAGGCGGTGAAAACAATATAGACTTTACATTATGGACCAATTAGAGTTGCGGCAATCAGTTGCAATATATTTTATGAGATTTGATGTGTGGAATATAAATATTTAGATTAATAACACATGAACCAAAAGTAAAAATACACATGACTTGAAATTCGTGCAATTTGAAATTATGTGTTATGGATGCATATGGTAGTAACCAAGTGAAAAGGAAAATGGTAATTTAGTTCATTGGAGCCTTCCTTTTTCTAACAAACAACCAACAAGTTGCTATAATTGGAGAATTTTTATACACAAACTTACCCTTTGCCAACGTAATTAATACTCTTCTTGCCTCTAAGGAGGTAAGTGGGAGCATGTTAGAATTGCTCTTCCATACAACATACCACATAGGACAAAGGGAACTAAGAGTTTGGATTGCACCAATTTTTTCATGTTTCGGTATTGGTTATCTGCAGGACTACCAATACCTATGCATAATTACATTATGTCGATAACTTCCGCGTCCCTCGTTATCCATTGCTTAAACCACATAGATTCTTTCCATTCTAGCTTGTTCTACACTTCTGGAGCGATGAGGATTGCATCAAAATCCTTGCTCAATGCAAGAAGGCCATACCTTCCCGAGAAATGGGGGGAAAAGTGATCATCATAGAAATAGTGCTTGGATCTTCTCTTGATGGACATGCTGATGTTCATATGTACCAGAGGATGGCAACAGGATGAAAAGGAATGGAGCACGATCTTTATGAAAGCAGGGTTTAGCGACTATAAGATTGTCAAGAAACTTGGCCATCGAGGTGTCATCGAGGTCTATCTATAAGGTTGCTGCAAATGCTCATCTAGTGTGTATTTCGTATAACTAGTGGTGTGAAATAAGAAATAAATAAATAAAATGCCTTACTCGTCAATGGAAAATGTAGCAAATTCTTAAGTAGACCAAGTGTTAAGGGGTCGGCCGCATTATGTATGTATGTATGTATGCATGCATGCATGCATGTATGTATGTATGCATGCATGCATGCATGCATGTATGTATGTGGCATGTTTGTATGTTCCAACAATTTGAGATGTTAAGCTTTGTTGTTTTGGTATGTGTATAACTTTGTTTTTGAATTTTTTAGTGGACAAGCATTTGTGTATGTTTATCATGCTAAAATCAGTATATTCTTAAGAATAGCTACAGATCTGCTGATTGGTTTGGGAAAGGAGACAAGTCATTTTTCCATATGCCTCCACCAGCACCGCCCTCCTTGTCGCTTCTCCAATTTTCTCTATGGTTCCTCGCTTGTTGTTGCACTCTTCCATGACTAGATTTGCAATAGCAAGATTTACACAATAATGACACTAGTGTCAAGAAATAGACATCGCCGGAGATGACAATGATAGACGGGCCTAGTAAAATAGAAGAAATATGGAAGTTCAATCAATGGTCGTAGAACCGAGGAGGATGGAAAACACACATTGCCGACAAGGCTAGAGTTTGCCGTAGCAGGCAAATGGTTCAAACCTACAACGACCTGGGAGTGCCAACCCTCCCCGCCGACACTCCTCAACACCTCCCCCTCCTCACAGTCATCAGGCAAAGACCTTGCGGCAGCGGCAGGGCATCTACCTTTGCTTGCAGACGTTGGTATATGCGCATGAAAGGTTGATCGGGTGTCGGTGAGTGGCCCACTAGTGCGGACGTGGATCTAGCGGATGGCCAACACGTGGACCTAGTGGTAAATGTGATGCATCGAGGCATGTGGCCCCTCCCAGGTGTATCAGGGGAAATTTTATCTCACACTTTGTGTTCGGGATGCGTATATCTGGCACCGCTATGGGCACATATGCAATTTCAATTCTGTACATAGATCCTTCTTGAGAGTTGACAAGATATGCCTCGGGCTCCTCCCTCTCTCTCCTCCGAGTGGCCTCACTGGCCATTGGGGGAGGCATCATTATGTAGAGAGAGAGATATCCTATATACCTAGAAGAATGATCACCACTACTCTATTTATCTTGACAAGCGTCAAGTAGGTCCAACATGCAATAAACACTTCTCACTACATCTTCATGTGCATGCAACCTACCATAAATAACCATTTTTTCGTCCACTCTCAAGCATCCACATCATCCTACACTTTTTGTACTATGTGTATATGTATTGACATCGTCCGATCCAGTCCGGACATCCGACATGAGTCCTTGACCAACCATTTGGTTAGACTTCACGTGTTGTTAATGCGATTATTCGATCCGAAAGCCCAATCGACCGTCTTTTCTAATAATCATGTGCTTCATGTCCATGTCTCTTCTACTCCCCGTAGGATTCCTCACTTCTCCATTGTCCATGCCAAGCTACGGTCCAGACTAGTTGAATATTTAGCTACTACATGTGGTTGGCTCCTTGGAATTTCCTTGTGCTCACTACTAGGGAAAAGCCTAGCAGCAGCGCGGGTTTTGGGCCTCTCAGTAGCGCGGGGAGCGGCGCTACTAATAAGGCGCTACAACTAATGTATAGCAGTAGCGCCTGTTGTCCCACGCTACTGCTATACATGAATAGCTGTAGCGCTTTTTAGAAAAGGGCGCTGCTGATATTATCTGCAGCGCTGTTTATAGGGAAGCGCTACTGGTAAGGCGGCGCTACTGCTAAATTTTTACCCCCTCGCTACTATTAGTTTTATTAGTTTTTTCCCTACATATTTGTTTTGTATTTGTTTTGTATTTGAATAGGCTTTATACAATAATCTTTAGCATATCATACACATACAAATGTAATCATAGCATATACATACAATTAGTCTCATCAAATCATGTCATCATCATAATCATCATCCAACACAAAGTGGTCTCTCGTCATCATCTCAAAAATAGCGATACAAGTCTCGTTTACTTGCAAATACATCGTCATCCATCTAAACAATGATATACGCGAGAAGAGCTATCACTTTGAGTACATGAGTTCGTATCCCTCTCTCGCATTAGCGTGAACCTAAACTAACTACTGCCTGTCACTCGGAAACCGGAAATCGGTACACCTGGGCCTGACACTCCGGCCACTCGTCGTATATATACTCTTGGCGTAGCACTTCTTCGCCATCTATGATCTATACACCTGCATCGTCACATGAGTCGATGATATGCAACATATATTGTTGAGCAACAGAAAGAGACGGACTTGGCAAAAATAGAAACAACATATCATAAGCATAAATAACAAAGTTCATCGTACCCAAAATGCCCTAAGTAGAGTGACTTTCGCTAGTCGAGGAGGAGGACAGTTTAATTACATCACAAATAAAGTTTCACCGTGCATAACTCAAAGTTTTGTCATACAGAAAGTATGGACTAAACGGACACATTGTCATATATTGACAATCACTCCACCATGTCGTGCCATCCATCCATGTCAGGGAGATAGTCCCCGAGCTTAGTGAAAGGCTTCATGTTGAGACGCTGAGAGGCTATCCTTGTTCGGACGTCTTCCCGCGACATTTGTCCTTCTCCGTAGAACATCCCTGTTTTTCCGACGACCTTCTTCATGATGATTTGGGCAAGTTCGCGCTGGATGTTATAGAACTCAGCTCGAAGTCGATGACCCTCGATATCTCCTATGTCCTTTACCCATTGCAGAATATGGGCATCGGCGGATCTAGGTGACATGCGAAGGTTCTGGTGATCCTGTCTGTACTCCAGCATGTGGTGTAGGACATAGAATACATCATTAAGAGAATCGTTCCGTTGCTGGATGTAGTAGAAGTTGGTCTTATGGCTGAAGGCGACCCTGCCGCCCCTTCTCTTCTTGTCCCTGAACTCTCCACCCCTTGCTTGGTAGTAAAACATAGCACTGTCAAGAACATTCTTGATGTGGGTGTAATCCTTTTTATGAATGTTCTTCGACGAGTCCAAGTAAAGAGCATGGGAGAATCGGGGGTAGAGTATGATGAGGACGGCGCGCCCGCCACTGCGTAAAATAAGTACACCTCAAATTAATTAGCCTCCACCGTGCAAATGAATGATTAAAATCAAAGGAAGGATATCAGCGCGGATGACTTACACGAGATGATAAAGCACGAGAATCGCCTCCTTGTCGTTATTGGTGAGCATGAAACTGACGATGTAATCCCTCGCGTATTCACCGTGCTTTGCGCAGACTCCCAAGAAGCCCTCGTGCATTGTAGTACGGGTCAGTGATACAAATATGAGGTATCTGCTCAACCCCGATGATGTAGTTTATGTGCAAGGCATAAAGGCGGACAAACGTAAAATCCAGCTTCTTCACGTGAAACATGTCGAATATGTAATCGAATCGAAGGAAGAACTTATCCGCGGGGAAGCTGTCAACGTATGACATTTGCCGCGGAACGTTAACCACGTAGAGTGGGTATCCTGGATCTTTCGAGGCGATGAGGCCTTTCTCTACCCGCAGCACATCGTCATGAAGTCTCCTTAGATCACCGAATCTGGCCCGTAGCGCTGTTGTAGGTAGGATAGGTTGACCGGGGATATGCCATTTATCCGCATTGGGGATGTCTATACGGTCCTAAAGCCGAGGCTGCTGAGGCGGCTGGATCATAGAATCAGGTTTTTTGCCTTTCCTCGCTCTCTTCCTAGACTTCGTTACTACCGGAAGGTCTTCCGTAATATGTTGAGACGACAATTCAGGCACCGACTCATGACGCTCAAACCCTAAGGAGGCGCCAGTATAGACATACTGTTCATCACCATCGTCATCCTCATCCTCATCCATGGCGACGTCATCAGCGAGTAATGGAGCCTCCTCCTTACCCCGTCCTCTATCACCCAACCCGACACCCGATGCTAATTGGGTAGGTGGGGTGTTGATGTTCATACCTTGCTGAGGCTGCGTGCTCGTGGGTGTGCTCCCGACCGCCTCCAGACAAAGCAGACTCTTTGGCCACAACAGGACCCACCCATTGCAACAATCACCAAGCCGCCGTGGGGTCTCGTCATCATCCCCCACTAGTATTAGAGGAGGAAAATTCTCGTGGCCCGGTTTGACACTGGCCACAGAAACCTTGAAGACGTTCGGGAGGATCGGCCGGCTGTGGAACAATGGTTCCTTCGGCTCCATTATCGTCGCCTTCCCCACGTCCACCTTCTGGTCGCCGATGGTGTACAATATGGTGCACGGGGTTTCGTTGGCCTGCAAACAAAAGTCTGTGACATGAGACATCCGAAAGGCAACGAAAACGGGAGATTATACATTTATATTGAAGGGGCCGGTGTGACAGATACCATGAGGGCGTCGAGCTCAGCGAAAGATGAAGCACCTCCGAGCATGTCCGGTGCGGGAGCCGGTGCGGGAGCAGGTGCCGGTGCAACGCTAGTCGAGCTGCTCCCCAAGAAGTCAGCAAGGGGGAAGTCCTCTACATTTTTTTTCTCGATTTTGCCTTGTCTAAGTGAAAATGGCCAGAACCAAGGAAGTAGACAAATCTGCAACCACCTGTTTTGTGGCAGATACCGCTGTTGCGACTGTTTGAGAAGATTTCTTCTCAACCGCAATCTTAACCTTCTTGTCGATGTTTTCTTCAGTTAACCTCCGCCTTTCCTTTCTCTCCTCCATGGTCTCACGGTAGTAGTTCTTCCACGTGGCACCGTCTCCGACACCGTGCACGCGTCGATACGACGGTCGAGTATCCACCGGTTGTCATTTCAATATGTTCAACGCCCGGTTGAATGGAGTGTCCCACTTGGGCCTCGCCAATGCCTCAGACGGCGAGTCGCTTTCGGCCGCAATCCGATGCTGCTCTCTCTGCAAAAGGCACAAGGATCGTTTACAAATATGACTAATGTATGCAGTCGAATTGACTAGAAACTAAAATTACCAGTAGTCTCATGAACTCCGTAATGTCCGGTTTTGTCTCCTAAACCTTCTTCACTGGGTCCCAACGGTGCCGGGCCCTGAGGACGTCACGCTCCTGTGGGACGGTGAACTCCGCCAAGGGGTCTGGGATGCCCAGACTCGCGGCTTCCGCGTCCTCCTTGGCCCATTTGGACCTCTTTCCGTCGTAACCACGACTTCCGAGGTGGTGGCTCCCAATGTTCCTCTCTTGAAGCCCCTTCATGTACTTAGACTTTTTTTTGGCAGCTCCGGCCTCGCAAGCCTCCTTGAATATTTCAAACTGCTCTTCTGTGATTGTCGGATTATCCTTTACAACCTCGGTGTAGGGTTCCTTGTCGATGATCTTTGCTTTCACTCGATTTTTCTAGGCGGCCAACGCGTCGCTAAACTTGGTCATGGCGTGTTTGTTTATCTTCTTCATTGTCGGGTCCTCATCTGGATCTTCATAATCCTTCTCATTCCGGCCCAGGAACAAGAATATCTGGTGAAACTTCTTTAGGAGGGAGCTCCTCATATTTTCTATCTTCTGTAGTTTCTCATCATTGATGGTGGCGGTTGTCCGTACGATGCAACCTATTTGATTGCCGTAGCACACGCGCGCTTCCTCGGGCGCCTTTGGCTCAAAATTGCCGTCGTCCACCTCTGCGACCACCAGTCTAGTAGTCCTAAGTTTGTTAGGAAGCCGTTGCGTCTTTGCTTTTGGTTCTACACCGGCTCCGCTCCCCGAGGCAGCGCCGGTCTCGATGCCGGTCTGAGTCTCAGCGCCGGTCTCAGTCTTAGCACCGGTCTGCGTGTTGGTCTCAGTCCCCGATGCCACTGGTGGGCCCAGCAACAACATTGGTTGATCGTCGGCAAGGCTAAAAAATTCGTCTGCCGCCTCGTAGATGTCGTCGCAATCACCAGAACCCTGTCCTTCATCATTGCTAGCCATGTTTCCTATGATTAAATCTAGTCAATTAATTCTAGACCTAATAAAATGAATAATGACATAAAAAAGGCCTATTGTTTTGCGGGAACGTTGAGTCCTTCCTGGTGCGGCAAATCCCGGGCACTCGATATGTCCTAGTTTGTAGCACAAGTCATGCCGAAATTCACGGAAAATTTCGACATGACCTTTGCTAAAAAGTGGACAAATCGAGAACCTGAAATTTGCCGGAACAGAAATGAATCAACATTCCGGCAAAACATAGGCCACTCAGCTTCATTCACTGGAAACAACAAAGCCACTTGGGCACAATCGAACCACTTCAATGAAAAGATATAACATGACCACTTCAATGAAAAGATATAATCAACAATAAAAGTCTAGGAAGGGATCATCTTTAAAATAAAACTTCCCTAAATTCTTTTCCTTGAAAAATAGTGGTCTTTTCAAAAATCAAAAACCTTTGCAAAATGACCTCACTAAACACTTCTCTGCCTAGCTAGGACAGAACCCAAATTATGTTGATCTAGCTATTCCTCTCACACACACACACATTATTTTCTCTAACCCTTCTCTGCCTAGGACATAACCCAATTAAATTGCAAAGGAACTCCATTTCTCTAACCCTTCTGACCTAATGCTCTAAAATAAAATTTTGCTCTAACCTAGCCAACCTACTTAACCTAACTTGTTAATTAATCTAACGAACCTAATTAACCTACCTATTTAACCTAGTTAGTTAACCTAGTTTACCTAGATAGTTAACCTAATTAAACTAGTTAACGTAGCTAGTTCTCTGTCAAAGCCCTAAATAAATTTTTGCAATAACCTAGATAATTAACCTAATTAAACTAGTTAACCTAACTAGTTCTCTATCAAAGCCCTAACAAAATTTTTGCACTAACCTAAATAATTAACCTAATTAAACTAGTTAACCTAACTACTTCTTTATCAAAGCACTAACTAAATTTTTGCACTAACCTAGATAATTAACCTAATTAAACTAGTTAACCTATGCATGAGAGAGAGAGAGAGAGGAGTGGTGGGGGCTTACAGAGGATGGCTCCGGTGGTGGCGAGGGAGGCAGGGGCGTCTCCGGTGACGGCGAGGGAGGCAGTTGTGGCGAGGGAGGATCCGGTGGCATCGACGGTGGCTCCGGTGATGTTGATAAGGCCGCGCGGCTCCATGGCGTTGGGGGCGGCTCCGGTGGCGTCGACGGGGCGCGGCTCTGGTGGCTCCGGGGGGGTCGATGTCGGCAGGAGACGACGGCAAAGTGGGGCGACGGTGAATCGGGAGACGGCGGCGGGGTGGGTCGAGGGATTTGGGGGAGAAGTGGTGGCCGGGGGAAAATGATTTTTTGGTTAAGTCAAACTTAGCGGTAGCGCGTTTCGCAAAAAGCGCTATAGCTAAGGTAGCTATAGCGGTTTTTACAAAACGCGCTACTGCTATAGCTATGTAATTTTCTTCCATTTTTTTCTTTTCTGTTTCTATAGCGGGGGTCTAGGAAATGCGATGCAGCTACATTAGCTATAGCGCCTCTTACGAACACACGCTACTGCTATGCCTTTCTCCTTTTTTTGTGTTTTCATTTATTTTGCTTTACATTTTATTTTTCCTTTCTCCTTTTTCTATTTCTTTCATTTTCATTTACTTTTCTATTTTTTTCATTTTATTTTATTTTCATTAGCAGTAGCGCTCTTTGTAGGAAACACGCTACTACTTATGTCCTAGCGGTAGCGCGCTTCTTCCAAGCCCGCTATTGCTATGCGTAGCCTTTCGTTCTAGCAATGGGAATATTAGTAGTAGCGCTTTTACGACCAAACGCGCCACTGCTACGATTGTATCTATAGCGCGGTTTTTTCTCACCCGCTACTGCTATCTAGCACTAGCGCCCTTTTTTAACCCGTGCTGCTGCTAAATTTCTGTGTATAAGGTTTTCCCTAGTAGTGGCTGCTCACCACTATGCCCATGTCTGCACGATGCACATGGCCCTCAATAGCCGCCTGAATGCATGTCGGCCTATCGAACGGCCTCAACTTCTCTTCCTCTAGTCCACAACATATGAAGATACAACAAGAAAATAGTGCGTATGCTTTATCCTCATTCATCTACGTATGTTGTTGACTACAGAAAACAAACAAACCATGTGATTGTTTTTTCATCCAAACCAGCTTTTATAGATTACAAACAGAAAACAAGGTCAACAAACAGATGAAGGAAATATGCCCTAGAGGCAATAATAAAGTTATTATTTATTTCCTTATTTCATGATAAATGTTTATTATTCATGCTAGAATTGTATTAACCGGAAACTTAGTACATGTGTGAATACATAGACAAAACATATTGTCCCTAGTATGCCTCTACTTGACTAGCTCGTTAATCAAAGATGGTTATGTTTCCTAACCATAGACATGTGTTGTCATTTGATGAACGATATCACATCATTAGGAGAATGATGTGATGGACATGACCCATCCGTTAGCTTAGCATTAAGATCGTTACAGTTTCATTGCTACTGCTTTCTTCATGATTTATACATGTTCCTCAGACTATGAGATTATGCAACTCCCGAATACCGGAGGAACACCTTGTGTGCTATCAAACGTTATAACATAAATGGATGGTTGTAAAGATGCTCTATAGGTGTCTCCGAAGGTGTTTGTTGGGTTGGCATAGATCGAGATTGGGATTTGTCACTCTGTGTTTCGGAGAGGTATCTCTGGGCCCTCTCAATAATGCTCATCACTATAAGCCTTGCAAGCAATGTGACCAATGAGTTAGTTGCGGGATGAAGCATTACGGAACGAGTAAAGAGACTTGTCGGTAACGTGATTGAACGAGGTATGATGATACCGACGATCGAATCTCGGGCAAGTAACATACCGTGACAAAGGAAACAACGTATGTTGTTACGCGGTTTGACTGGTAAAGATCTTCGTAGAATATGTAGGAACCAATATGAGCATCCAGGTTCCGCTATTGGATATTGATCGAAGATGTGTCTCGGTCATGTCTACATAGTTCTCGAACCCATAGGGTCCGCGCGCTTAACATTCGATGATGATTGGTATTATGAGTTTATGTGATTTGATGAACCAAAGGTTGTTCGGAGTCCCGGATGAGATCACGGACATGACGAGGAGTCTCGAAATGGTTGAGGCGTAAAGATCGATATATTGGAAGGCTATATTCGGACATCTAAAAGGTTCCGAGTGATTCGGGTCTTTTTCGGAGTACCGGGGAGTTACGGGAATTTACGAGGGGGAGTAATGGGCCTTATTGGGATTTAGTGGAGAGAGGGGAGAAGGGCCAAGAGGCGGTGCACGCTTTCCCCCTGCCCAAACCGAATTGGACAAGGGGTCGGGGCGCAACCTTCCTTTCCTTCTCCCTCTCCCTATCTTTCCTTCTCTCCTACTCCGAATAGGAAAGGGGATCCTACTAGGACTTGGGAGTCCTAGTAGGACTCCCTTTGCTTGGCGCCCCCCCTAGTCTGTCCACCTCCTCCCTCCCTCCTTTATATACGGGGGAGGGGAGCACCCCAAGGACACACAAATTGATCTTTTAGCCGTGTGCGGTGCCCCCCTCCACAGTTTTCCACCTCGGTAATATCGTCGTAGTGCTTAGGTAAAGCACTGTGCCGGTAACTTCATCATCACCGTCACCACGCCATCATGCTGACGGAACTCTCCCTCGGCCTCAGATGGATCTAGAGTTCGAGGGACGTCACCGAGCTGAACGTGTGCAGATCACGGAGGTGTCGTGCGTTCGTTACTTGATCGGTTGGATCACGAAGACGTTCGATTACATCAACCGCGTTACATAACGCTTCCACTTTCAGTCTACGAGGGTACGTGGACACACTCTCCCCTCTCGTTGCTATGCATCACCTAGATAGATGTTGCGTGACCGTACGATTTTTTTTGAAATTACCGCGTTCCCCAACAGTGGCATCCAAGCAGGTCTATGCGTAGATGTTATATGCACGAGTAGAACACAAAGAGTTGTGGGCGATAATAGTCATACTGCTTACCACCAATGTCTTACTTTGATTCGGCGGTATTGTTGGATGAAGCGGCCCAGACCGACATTACATGACCGCGTTCATGAGACTGGTTCTACCGACGTGCTTTTGCACAAAGGTGGTTGGCGGGTGTCTGTTTCTCCAACTTTAGTTGAATTGAGTTTGACTACGGCCGGTCCTTGTTGAAGGTTAAAACAACACACTTGACAAAAAATCATTATGGTTTTGATGCGTAGGTAAGAATGGTTCTTGCTAGAAGCCCGTAGCAGCCACGTAAAACTTGCAACAACAAAGTAGAGAACATCTAACTTGTTTTTGCAGGGCTTGCTGTGTTGTGATATGGTCAAGGCATGATGTGATATAAATTGTTGTATGGGATGATCATGTTTTGTAACAAAGTTATCAGCAACTGGCCGGAGCCATATGGTTGTCGCTTTATTGTATGCAATGCAATCGCCATGTAATTGTTTTACTTTATCACTAAGCGGTAGCGATAGTCGTAGTAACAATAGTTGGGGAGACGACAACGATGCTACGATGGAGATCAAGGTGTCGTGCCGGTGACGATGGAGATCATGATGATGCTTAAGTGATGGAGATCATGAGAACAAGATGATGATGGCCATATCATGTCACATATTTTGATTGTGTGTAATGTTTATCTTTTATGCATCTTATTTTTCTTAGTAAGGCGGTAGCATTATAAGATGATCCCTTACTAAATTTCAAGGTATAAGTTTTCTCCCTAAGTATGCACCATTGCGATAGTTCTTCGTGCCGAGACACCACATGATGATCGGGTGTGATAAGATCTATGTTCACATACAACGGGTGCAAGCCAGTTTTGCATACGTAGAATACTCGGGTTAAACTTGACGAGCCTAGCATATGCAGATATGGCCTCGGAACACTGGAGACCGAAAAATCGAGCGTGAATCATATAGTAGATATGATGAACATAGTGATGTTCACCATTGAAAACTACTCCATCTCACGTGATGATCGAACATGGTTTAGTTGATTTGGATCACATGATCATTTAGATGACTAGAGGGATGTCTATCTAAGTGGGAGTTCTTATGTAATATGATTAATTGAACTTTAATTTATCATGAACTTAGTCCTGATAGTATTTTGCAAATTATGTTGTAGATCAATAGCTCGCGTTATAGCTTCCCTATGTTTTTTATATGTTCCTAGAGAAAACTAAGTTGAAAGATGATAGTAGCAATGATGTGGACTAGGTCCGTGATCTGAGGTGTATCCTCATTGCTGCACAGAAGAATTATGTCCTTGATGCACCGCTAGGTGACAGATCCATTGCAGGAGCAGATGCAGACGTTATGAACATTTGGCTAGCTAAATATGATGACTACTTGATAGTTTAGTGCACCATGCTTTACGGCTTAGAACTGGGACTTCAAAAACGCTTTTGAAACGTCACGGAGCATATGAGATGTTCCAAGAGCTGAAATTGGTATTTTAGACTCATGCCCGTGTCAAGAGGTATGAGACCTATGACAAGTACTTTGCCTAAAAGATGGAGGAGAATTGCTCAACTAGTGAGCATGTGCTCAGAATGTCTGGGTACTACAATCACATGAATCAAGTGGGAGTTAATCTTCCAGATAAGATAGTGATTGACAGAGTTCTCTAGTCACCATCACCAAGTTACTGGAACTTTGTGATGAACTATAGTATGCAAGGGATGACGAAAACGATTCCCGAGCTCTTCGTGATGCTGAAATCGACGAAGGTAGAAATCAAGAAAGAGCATCAAGTGTTGGTGATTCAACAAGAACACTTCTACGTCTTGAGCTTGCGTTGGTTTTCCTTGAAGAGGAAAGGGTGATGCAGCAAAGTAGCGTAAGTATTTCCCTCCGTTTTTGAGAACCATGGTATCAATCCAGTAGGAGGCTCCTCAGAATTCCCACACACCTACACAAACAAACAAGAACCTTGCAACCAACGCAATAAAGGGGTTGTCAATCCCTTCATGGCCACTTGCAAAAGTGAGATCTGATAGAGATAATATGATAAGATAATTTTTTTGGTATTTTTATGAATAGATTGGAAAGTAAAAGATGCAAATAAAAGTAGATGGCAAACTTATATGATAAAAGATAGACCCGGGGGCCATAGGTTTCACTAGTGGCTTCTCTCAAGATAGCATAAGTATTACGGTGGGTGAACAAATTACTGTTGAGCAATTGATAGAAAAGCGCATAGTTATGAGATTATCTAGGCATGATCATGTATATAGGCATCACGTCTGTGAAAAGTAGATCGAAACGATTCTGCATCTACAACTATTACTCCACACATCGACCGACTCCTGCCTGCATCTAGAGTATTAGGTTAATAAGAACAGAGTAACGCATTAAGAAAGATGACATGATGTAGAGGGATAAACTCATGCAATATTTTATAAACACCATATTTTTATCCTCGATAGCAACAATACAATACGTGCCTTGCTGCCCCTGCTGTCACTAGGAAAGGACACCGCAAGGTTGAAGCCAAAGCTAAGCACTTCTCCCATTGCAAGAATGTTCAATCTAGTAGGCCAAACCAAACTGATAATTCGAAGAGACTTGCAAAGATAACTTAATCACACATAAAATAATTCAGAGGAGATTCAAATATTTCTCATAGATAAACTTGGTTATAAACCCACAATTCATCGGATCTTGACAAACACACCGCAAAAAGAGTTACATCAAATAGATCTCCAAGAAGATCTTGGAGAACTTTGTATTGAGATTCAAAGAGAGAGAAGAAGCCATCTAGCTAATAACTATGGACCCGAAGGTCTGTGGTAAACTAGTCACAACTCATCGGAGAGGCCTTGGAGATGATGTAGAGGCCATCCATGGCCGATTCCCCATCCGGCGGAGCGCCGGCGAAGGCTCCAAGATGGGATCTCGCGGATACAGAAGGTTGCGGCGGTGGAATTAGGCTTTCGTGGTGCTCCTAGATGTTTTCGGGGTACATGGGTATATATAGGAGGAAGAAGTAGGTCGATGGATGCTTGAGGGGCCCACGAGGGTGGGGGGTGCCCAGCCCTAGGGGGCGCGCCGGGCACCCTCGTGGTCGCCTCGGTTGTTGCTTGACGTCCACTCCAAGTCCCCCGGATCATATTTGTTCCAAAAAGATTGCTCCCGAAGGTTTCATTCCGTTTGGACTCCGTTTGATATTCCTTTTCTTTGAAACACTGAAATAGGCAAAAAATAATAGCAATTCGGGCTGTGCCTCCGGTTAGTAGGTTAGTCCCAAAAATGATATAAAAGTGTAAAGTAAAGCCCATAAACATCCAAAACGGGTAATATAATAGCATGGAACAATCAAAAATTATAGATACGTTGGAGACGTATCAAGCATCCCCAAGCTTAATTCCTGCTCGTCCTCGAGTAGGTAAATGGTAAAAACAGAATTTTTGATGTGGAATGCTACCTAGCATAATTCTCAATGTAGTTTTCTTTATTGTGGCATGAATGTTCAGATCCAAATGATTCAAAATAAAAGTTCATATTGACATAAGAAACAGTAATACTTCAAGCATACTAACTAAGCAATCGTGTCTTCTCAAAATATCATGGCATTAAAGGTTCATCCCTACAAAATCATATAGTTAGGCTATGTTTCATTTTCATCACACAAAATACTCCCATCAAGAACAATCCCGGTTTCATCCAAGCAATTGGTTCATACTTTTAATGCGCTTCAGCTTTTTCAACTCTCACGCAATACATGAGCGTGAGCCATGGATATAGCACTATGGGTGGAATAGAATATGGTGATGGAGGTTGTGTGGAGAAGACAAAAAAGGAGAAAGTCTCATATTGATGAGGCTAATCAAAGGGCTATGGAGATGCCCATCAATTGATGTCAACATGAGGAGTAGGGATTTCCATGCAACGGATGCACTAGAGCTATAAATGTATGAAAGCTCAACAAAAGAAACTAAGTGGGCGTGCATCCAACTTGCTTGCTCACGAAGACCTAGGGCATTTTGAGGAAGCCCATCGTTGGAATATACAAGCCAAGTTCTATAATGAAAAATTCCCACTAGTATATGAAAGTGACAACATATGAGACTCTCTATATGAAGAACATGGTGCTACTTTGAAGCACAAGTGTGGAAAAGGATAGTAGCATTGTGACGCCCCCGATTCAATCGTACACTAATCATGCATGCAAATGTGTACGATCAAGATCAGGGACTCACGGGAAGATGTCACAACACAACTCTAAACACAAAAGAAAGACATACAAGCTTCATATTACAAGCCAGGGGCCTCGAGGGCTCGAATACAAAAGCTTGATACACAAGCGAGTTAGCGGAAGTAACAATATCTGAGTACAGACATAAGTTAAACAAGTTTTGCCTTAAGAAGGCTAGCACAAACATCAATGATCGACGAGGCAAGGCCTCATGCCTAGGACCTCCTAACTACTCCTGGTCGTCGGCGGTCTCCACGTAGCAGTATCCGTCGGCGGTGGCATCTGGCTCCAGGGATCCGCCATCTGGTTGCATCAACCAGAAAGAAGAAAGAAGGGGGAAAAGGGGTAGCAAAGCAACCGTGAGTACTCATCCAAAGTACTCGCAAGCATCAGATCTATACTAAGTATGCATTTGTATCAAATGGAAGGGTTGTATCTGTGGACTGAACTGAAGAATGCCAGAATAGAGGGGGAAAGGCTAGCCTATCGAAGACTAGCATCTTCACGCAGCTCCAAGCATCTTGCATCATGTAGAAGAGTAAAGAATAGCAGTTTATATTTAACAGGCATGTTGTAACATTAATGCCCAGAGATCCTTCCTCGACTCCCTGCGAGAAAGCAATCCCGGAGCCACATATCTCAAGTATCCATTTGTAGTTGTACAAGATCAGGATATGAGTCTAAACGTCCATTATCGTGGACACGGTATTCGAATATATAACTTACCTGCAGGGGTGCACCATGTTACCCAACACGCTCGATCACTTTGGCCGGACACAGCTTTCTGGGGTCAATGCCCGGCCTCGGAAGATCAACATGTCGCAACCCTACCTAGGCTCAGCAGAGAGGTCCCCGCCGGTCTACCTCCTAAACACTCCGGGGTCTGGGCCAATATCCCGCAGCACTCCGGGTCGTTGTGCGATGAGCCGGGACGAGCACCACCTCATACTGGATGGCACTGGCCTGACAGACCCACGATGCTGAACTGGACGCCTGACAAAGCTTCGTCTGATACTGCGACGTCGAGGCCCATATCTATTCTCGTGTGGTGGTTAGTGTGTAAAGGCTAGAGGCCAACTCAGAACAAATACCCAAACCATAGTGTATTATTAGCTTGCGGAGACGAGCAGAGACTCACGATCGAAAGTGACCCCGTCGCCCCGTCTCGTGGACTTACGACAAGGGCCTAGAATGCCCGGTCGTGCCACATAACCATCTTGCGGGTGCTCTCCGGGCCCGCCTGACTTTCACCAAGGTCTCAAGTAAATTCAAGGTAACTGTGTGTCCAGATATCAAGGGGAAAACCCGAGGAATCACCCTCGGAGGATTCCACTCGATGTAATCATCAAGGTGAACATAAGAGGGACCACCCTCGAGGTTCACACTTGAGGTGTTGAACGTCAGAGCCATATCGAGAATGGTGAAAGAGGAAATCACCCTCGATGACCACAACCAAATAGCTACACTACAGAATTATCATCAGGAGTGCGTTATGAGGGATCACCCTCGGCACTCGATAGTAGCTCTGCAGAGTCAAGCAACAAAAGTGGGCGTGATGTGATGTGAGGTGTCGGGCTCTGGTCGTCGATCACGCTGATCGAGTCATCGATGATGAAGTAGGGGCAACAAGGACAAGGTGGGGGGTCATTGATGGATCACTAACTAACCTATACTAAGCAGTTTAGGATAAGCAGGTAAGGTACAACAACAGGTACAAAAGCAGGCTATGCATCAGAATAGGAGCAAATAATAACAGTAGCAAAATCTAATGCAAGCAAGAGAGAATAGAATAGGCGATATCGTGATGATCAAAGTGGGGGGATTGCCTGGTTGCTCAGACAAGAAGGACGGTCGTCGGTGACGTAGTCGATCACAGGGGCATCAGCAGCGGTCTCGGGGTCTACCGGAGAGAAGAGGGGGAAGAAACAGTAAATACATAGCAAGCAAGAGCATAACAGGACAACATGCAGAGCTAGATGTGTTCTAACATGGTGCTACACACTACCGGCAAAGGGGGATAACATCCGGGAATGCTTTCCCGAAGTTTGGCATTTTCGGACAGACGAACCGGAGAGGAAAGGTTGCATGTTTGCTATGCTAGGGATGTGTGGCGGCCGAATAGACTGCGTATTCGGATTCGTCTCGTCGTTCTGAGCAACTTTCATGTACAAAACATTTTCATCCTAGTTATGGATTATTTTATATGAATTTTCAAGGTTTTAACAATATTCTGAAATTACTATTAATTTGAAAATAAGGACTAAAATGCTACGGTTACCCAGCTCTGCATACACAGAAGTGTACTAGAGGCTGACAGGTGGGCTAGTCTGCAGTTGACTGGTCCATGGTTGACTGGTCAGAAAGTCTAGTGGGACCCCGATGTCAGTGACTAAAGATTTAATTAACACATTATCTATTTTTAAGGGTTGGATTAGTTAAGCTAAGGGTCCTACTTGTCATAGGGATAGGGTTAGATTAATTAGGGCCATTAGTGGCTGAACCACGTGGCCACGTCAGCACGTCATGGCAGCTAACCGCCGACGCTAAACAGGGGCGGCGGAGCTCGTCGGCCGGCCATCTCCGGCGACGGCTGGAGCTATGGGGGGGCTCGGCAGGCACATCGCGATGAGGTGTACCGGATGGTGGCCGTGGGGCTGCTGGAGGTGGGCTGCAGGGGCGCCGGCGTTGAGCGGAGCAGCGCGAGGCTCAGCCTCGCAGCGGGCGCGCCGAGCATAGGGAGCAGGGCACTGCCGCTGGGAGCGACGGGCGTGAGCGGGCGCCACTGGGCGCGAGGCCAGAACATCCCAAGGGCCAGGGAGCGCGACGAGGCAGCAGAGGGGCCGCGTCGACTACGAGCTCGCGGTGAGCTCGAACGTGGGGAATTCATGGGCGAACGGAAGCACAGGGGGTCAGGGGAGGAAGGGAAGCTCACGGGGCCCTGTAGTCGTGCGAAAGCGAGCTCGGGGAGGGCTTGCCAGAGTCGGAATCATTGGCGAGGTCGACGACGTCTGAGGAGGAAGAAGACGGCGTGGTGGTGATGCAGTGGTTCCGGCGTGGTCTCGTGGGCGAGGGAGACGTAGTGGTCGATGCAGGATCTCCAGGACTAGTCAGAGGGGCGCAGGGACAACGGTGGCCACGGCGAAGTGAGGTCGTCGACGACGGGCGCGCCGGCCCTTTTTCCAGATCGGCAAAGGGGGAAAGGTGGATCTAGGCGAGAGGGGCGAGGTGAGTGGGGTTGAGTGGG
>NC_041393.1:485727372-485777166 GCF_002162155.2 Triticum dicoccoides
TTATCCCCTCCCAGCGTCGGCGCCGGCGAGGTGGTCGGGGGCAACCCTCCCCTATAGAGACGCGGTCGGTTGAACAGTGGAGGCAGGGGTGCGTTGGGTCGGCTGGGTGGGCTTGGCCCAGGGAAAAAGGCAGGGGGCTTACCCTTTTTTTGTGTTTTCTTTTCTTTATTAACAGAAGTTGTCTAGAAATAATTAGGGCTGCCAAAACACTTTTGATAAATGTGGAACTAGGCCAAATAAATACTTTGTGAATTATGAAACTGCCACAAAATGTTTCAAGGCATTTGGAAGTGACTATGTATTTTTAGAAATTAAATAAGGCAAGATAAATGTTGCTGGACCACAAAATAAAATCCCAGGGGCATTTTGGGAACTCAAAAGAGGTTGGTTCCGACATGAAAAATACCAAAGGATTATTTGCCACACTTTGAACATTTTAGTTTTCATGTTTGACAAACTTGGATTTTTGACTTTAATTTCAATTGAATTTGAATTATGCTTCGGATCAAATGAGGATTAGTAACAGTAAGAATGATGACCTGGCATCATTAGCATGAGATTACTGTAGCTTAATTATCCAGGTGTCACAAGCATTGTCCCCCTTCTTTTTTGGGGCCTTTCCTTTTTTATTTGCCCTTTCTCTTTTTTTTATTTGGGACAATGCTCTAATCATGATGATCATGACACTTCTATTTATTTACAAGTCATGAGTTACAACTCAAAACTAGAACAAGATATGACTCTATATGAATGCCTCTGGCGGAGTACCGGGATGGGCAATGAATCAAGAGTGACATGTATGAAAAATTATGCATGGTGGCTTCGCCTCAGATACGATGTTAACTACATGATCATGCAAGGCAATATGACAATGATGATGCGTGTCATGATAAACGGAACGGTGGAAAGTTGCATGGCAATATATCTCGGAATGGCTATGGAAATGCCATAATAGGTAGGTATGGTGGCTGTTTTGAGGAAGATATAAGGAGGTTTATGTGTGATAGAGCGTATCGTATCACGGGGTTTGGATGCACCGGCGAAGTTTGCACCAACTCTCAAGGTGAGAAAGGGCAATGCACGGTACCGAAGAGGCTAGCAATGATGGAAAGGTAAAAGTGCGTATAATCCATGGACTCACATTAGTCATAAAGAACGCATATACTTATTGCAAAAGTTTTATTAGAACCTCGAAGCAAAGTACTACTACGCATGCTCCTATGGGGGAGGTTGGTAGGAGTTAACCATCGCGCGCCCCCGACCTCCACACAAGGGAAGGCAATCAAAAGAGCACCCCATGCAATAAATTTGTTACACAACTTTTACCATACGTGCATGCTACGGGACTTGCCAACTTCAACACAAGTATTCTTTAAATTCACAATCACCCAACTAGCAGGACTCTAATATCACCACCTCTATATCTCAAAACAATTATCAAGTATCAAATTGATCATAGCATCCAATTCACTTCCTATGATAGTTTTTATTATACCCAACTTGGATGCCCATCATTGTAGGACCAATTTTATAACCATAGCAAATACCATGCTGTTCTAAAATACTCTCAAAATAATATAAGTGAAGCATGAGAGATCAACAATTTCTACAAAATCAAGCCACCGTCGTGCTCTAAAAAGTTATAAGTGAAGCACTAGAGCAAAATTATCTATCTCAAAAGATATAAGTGAAGCACATAGAGTATTCTAATAAATTCCAAATCAAGTGGGTTTCTCCAAAAAGGTGTGTACAGCAATGATGATTGTGGTAATCTAAAAAGCAAAGACTAATATCATACAAGACGCTCCAAGCAAAACACATATCATGTGGCGAATAAAAATATAGCTCCAAGTAAAGTTACCGATAGACGAAGACGAAAGAGGGGATGCCTTCCGGGGCATCCCCAAGCTTAGGATTTTGGTTATCCTTGAATGTCTTTGTGTGCCATGGGCATCCCCAAGATTAGGCTCTTGCCACTCCTTATTCCATAATCCATCAAATCTTTACCCAAAACTTGAAAACTTCACAACACAAAACTCAACAGGAAATCTCATAAGCTCCGTTAGTGCAAGAAAGAAAAACCACCACATAAGGTACTGTAATGAACTCATTATTTATTTATATTGGTGTTAAAAATATTGTATTCCAACTTCTCTATGGTTCATACCCACCGATACTAGCCATAGATGTATCAAAATAAGCAAACAACACACGAAAAACAGAATCTGTCAAAAACAGAACAGTCTGTAGCAATCTGTAACTCTAGAATACTTATGGAACTCTAAAAATCCTACCAAAATAGTAAGTCCTGGGAAATTTGTCTATTGATCCACAGCAAAAAGAATCAACACAAAATCACGCTCCTATGAATTACTACAATTATTTTTGTGCGTGCAAAGTTTCTGTTTTTCAGCAAAATCAAATTAACTATCACCATAGGTTATCCTATAGGTTCTACTTGGCACAAACACTAATTAAAACATGAAAACACATCTAAACAGAAGCTAGATGAAATATTATTACTAAACAGAAGCACAAAGCAAGAAATAAAAATAAAATTGGGTTGCCTCCCAACTAGCGCTGTCGTTTAACGCCCCTAGCTAGACATAAAAAAACGAGGATAGATGTAAGTAGTGCCATCTTTGGATTTTAATTTTTTAGCGGAGTCTTGCACGAATCCGTGAGGTTCTTTACGTTTCCCCTCATACTCGGAAATTTTCAGATCTGAAGAATCCAACCGCTTATTACAAAGGGTAATTAGCATATTCATGCGGTGGAGATTTCCACTAACACTCTTAAGAGGTTCAAGAGACTTTTGCAAAAAAATTGTCACTTCACAAATTTTTTCAAAGACTTGTGTCTCCTCTGGGGTATGATGTGATCCCCATTTTTTAGGTAGTGTTCCCACTATTCCTTCTATAACTTCATGCACAATACTGGATCAATCTCGATAAAATTGCCTTTGGCAATACAATCCAAGAGTTGTCTATGGGACATATTCAGCCCAACATAAAAATTGCGAAGAAAAATTCTAAAATTAACCTCTAAAGTGCAGTTACGATAAGATTCCATCATTCTATACCAAGCATCTTTAAAGTTTTCTCCTTGCCTTTGCTTGAATTGAAGAACTTCAAACTCGGGGGACAAAGGAGTGGATAGAAAACTAGCCATAACGACAAAATAAACGATCCAACACACGAGCACACAGAAAGACAAGCAAGAGAGAAAAGAGATTGGGAAAGAGAGGGCAAATAAAATGGCAAGGGTGAAGTGGGGGAGAGGAAAACGAGAGGCAAATGGCAAATAATGTAATGCGAGGGAGATGAGTTTGTGATGGGTACTTGGTATGTCTTGACTTGAGCGAAGACCTCCCCGGCAACGGCGCCAGAAATCCTTCTTGCTACGTCTTGAGCTTGCGTTGGTTTTCCTTGAAGAGGAAAGGGTGATGCAACAAAGTAGCGTAAGTATTTCCCTCAGTTTCTGAGAACCAAGGTATCAATCCAGTAGGAGGCGCCTCAGAAGTCCCACGAACCTACACAAACAAACAAGAACCTCGCAACCAACGCAATAAAGGGGTCGTCAATCCCTTCACCGCCACTTGCGAAAATGAGATCTGATAGAGATAATATGATAAGATAAATATTTTTGGTATTTTTATGATATAGATTGGAAAGTAAAATATGCAAATAAAAGTAGATGGCAAACTTATATGATAAAAGATAGACCCGGGGGCCATAGGTTTCACTAGTGGCTTCTCTCAAGATAGCATAAGTGTTACGGTGGGTGAACAAATTACTGTCGAGCAATTGATAGAAAAGCGCATAGTTATGAGATTATCTATGCATGATCATGTATATAGGCATCACGTCCGTGAAAAGTAGATCGAAACGATTCTGCATCTACTACTATTACTCCACACATCGACCGACTCCTGCCTGCATCTAGAGTATTAAGTTCATAAGAACAGAGTAATGCATTAAGAAAGATGACATGATGTAGAGGGATAAACTCATGCAATATGATATAACCCCATCTTTTTATCCTCGATGGCAACAATACAATATGTGCCTTGCTGCCCCTGTTGTCATTGGGAAAGGACACCGCAAGGTTGAACCCAAAGCTAAGCACTTCTCCCATTGCAAGAAAGATCAATCTAGTAGGCCAAACCAAACTGATAATTTGAAGAGACTTGCAAAGATAACTTAATCACACATAAAAGAATTTAGAGGAGATTCAAATATTCCTCATAGATAAACTTGATCATAAACCCACAATTCATCAGATCTCGACAAACACACCGCAAAGAGAGTTACATCGAATAGATCTCCAAGAAGATCAAGGAGAACTTTGTATTGAGATTCAAAGAGAGAGAAGATGCCATCTAGCTAATAACTATGGACCTGAAGGTCTGTGGTAAACTAGTCACAACTCATCGGAGAGGCCTATGAGATGATGTAGAGGCCCTCCATGGCCGATTCCCCCTCCGGCGGAGCGCCGACGAAGGCTCCAAGATGGGATCTCACGGATACAGAAGGTTGCGGCGGTGGAATTAGGTTTTCGTGGTGCTCCTAGATGTTTTCGGGGTATGTGGGTATATATACGAGGAAGAAGTAGGTCGGTGGATGCTTGAGGGGCCCACGAGGGTGGGGGGCGCGCCCAGCCCTAGGGGGCGCGCCGGGCACCCTCGTGGCCGCCTCAGTTGTTGCTTGACGTCCACTCCAAGTCCCCTGGATCATATTTGTTCCAAAAAGATCGTTCCCGAAGGTTTCATTCCGATTGGACTCCGTTTGATACTCCTTTTCTTCGAAACACTGAAATAGGCAAAAAACAGCAATTCGGGCTGGGCCTCCGGTTAGTATGTTAGTCCCAAAAATGGTATAGAAGTGTAAAGTAAAGCCCATAAAGATCCAAAACGGTCAATATAATATCATGGAACAATCAAAAATTATAGATACGTTGGAGACGTATCAACCACTAGTTTCAAGAAAAGGGCAAAGGGAAAGAAAGGGAACTTCAAATAGAATGGCAAGCAAGTTGTCGCTCTCGTGAAGAAGCCCAAAGCTAAACCTAAGCCTGAAACTAAGTGGTTTTACTGCAAAGGAAATGGTCACTGGAAGCGGAACTAGCCCAAATACTTGGTGGATAAGAGGGATGGCAAAGTGAACAAAGGTATATTTGATATACAGATTGTTGATGTGTACTTTACTAGTGTTCATAGTAACCCCTGGGTATTTGATACTTGTTCGGTTGCTAATATTAGTAACTCGAAACAGGAGTTACAGAATAAACAGAGACTAGTTAAGGGTGAAGTGACGATGTGTGTTGGAAGTAGTTCCAAGATTGATATGATCATCATCGCACACCCCCTATACTTTCGGGATTAGTGTTGAACCTAAATAAATGTTATTTGGTGTTTGCGTTGAGCATGAATATGATTAGATCATATTTATTGCAATATAGTTATTCATTTAAGATAGAGGATAATTGTTATTCTGTTTACATGAATAAAACCTTCTATGGTCATACACCCAGTGTTGATGGTTCATTGAATCTCGATCGTAATGATACACAATATTGATGCCAAAAGATGCAAAGTTTATAGTGATAGTGCAACTTATTTATGGCACTGCTGTTTGGGTCATATCGGTGTAAAGCGCATGAAGAAACTCCATAAAGATGGACTTTTGGAATCACTTGATTATGAATCATTTGATACTTGCGAACCGTGCCTTATGGGCAAGATGACTAAAACTTCGTTCTCCGGAACAATGGAACGTGATAGTGACTTATTGGAAGTATGCGGTCCAATGAGTATTGATGCTCGTGGCGGGTATTGTTATTTTCTGACCTTCACAGATGATTTGAGCAGATATGGGTATATCTACTTAATGAAACAAAAGCCTGAAACATTTGAAAAGTTCAAAGAATTTTAGAGTGAAGTGGAGAATCATTGTAACAAGAAAATAAAAGTTTCTATGATCTGATCGTGGAGGAGAACTTTTGAGTTATGAGTTTGGCCTTCATTTAAAACAATGTGGAATAGTTTCACAGCTCACGCCACCTGGAACACCACAGCGTAATGGTGTGTCCGAACGTCTTAACCGCACTCTATTGGATATGGTGCGATCTATGATGTCTCTTACCGGTTTACCACTATCATTTTGTAGTTATGCATTAGAGACAGCTGCATTCACTTTAAATAGGGCACCATCAAAATCCGTTGAGACGACTCCTTATGAACTGTGGCTTGGCAAGAAACCAAAGTTATAGTTTCTTAAAGTTTGGGTCTGCGATGCTTATGTGAAAAAGCTTCAACCTGATAAGCTCGAACCCAAATCAGAGAATTGCGTCTTCATAGAATACCCAAAGGAAACTGTTGGGTACACCTTCTACCACAAAATCTGAAGGCAAAATATTCGTTGCTAAGAATGGATCCTTTCTAGAGAAGGAGTTTCTCTTGAAAGAAGTGAGTGGGAGGAAAGTAGAACTTGATGAGGTAATTGTACCTTCTCCCGAATTGGAAAGTAGTTCATCACATAAATCAGTTCCAGTGATTCCTACACCAATTAGTGAGGAAGCGAATGATGATGATTTGAAACTTCAGATCAAGTTATTACCGAACCTCGTAGGTCTTCCAGAGTACAATCTGCACCAGAGTGGTACGGTAATCCTATTCTGGGAGTCATGTTATTAGACCATGATGAACCTACGAACTATGAGGAAGCGACGATGAGCCCAAATTCCGCGAAATGGCTTGAGGCCATGAAATTTGAGATGGTATCCATGTATGAGAACAAAGTGTGGACTTTGGTGGACTTGCTCGATGATCAGCAAGCCATAGAAAATAAATGGATCTTCAAGAGGAAGACGGACACTGATAGTAGTGTTACTATCTACAAAACTCGACTTGTCACAAAAGGTTTTCGACAAGTTCAAGGTGTTGACTACAATGAGATTTTGTCAACTGTAGCGATGCTTAAATCCGTCTGAATCATGTTAGTAGTTGCCATATTTTATGAAATCAGGCAGATGGATATCAAAACTGCATTCCTGAATGGATTTCTGGAATAAGAGTTGTATATGATGCAACCGGAAGGTTTTGTCGATCGAAAGGGTGCTAACAAAGTGTGCAAGCTCCAGCGATCCATTTATGGACTAGTGCAAGCCTCTCGTAGTTGGAATAAACGCTTTGATTGTGTGATCAAAGCATATGGTTTTATACAGACTTGCGGTGAAGCCTGTATTTACAAGAAAGTGAGTGGGAGCTCTATAGCATTTCTAATATTATATGTGGATGACATATTGTTGATTGGAAATGATATAGAATTTCTGGATAGCATAAAGGGATACTTGAATAAGAGTTTTTTCAATGAAAGGCCTCGGTGAAGCTGCTTACATATTGGGCATCAAGATCTATAGAGATAGATCAAGATGCTTGATAAGATTTTTCAATACCTTGATTAGTTTTTGAAAAGAGTTCAAAATGGATCTGTCAAAGAAGGAGTTCTTGTCTGTATTACAAGGTGTAAAGTTGAGTAAGACTCAATGACTGACCATGGCAGAAGATAGAAAGAGAATGAAAGTCATTCCCTATGCCACAGACATAGGTTCTATAAAGTATGATGTGCTGTGTACCAGACCTATTGTGTACCTTGCCATGAGTTTGGCAAGGGGTACAATAGTGACCTAAGAGTAGATCACTGGACAACGGTCAAAATTATCCTTAGTGAGGACTAAGGAAATGTTTTTCGGTGATGGGGGTGATAAAGAGTTCGTCGTAAAGAGCTACAGCGATGCAAGCTTTTACACTGATCCAGATGACTCTAAATCTCAATCTAGATACATATTGAAAGTGGGAGCAATTAGCTAGAGTAGCTCTATGCAGACATAGAATATTTGCAAAATACATACGGCTCTGAATGTGACAGACCCGTTTACTAAATTTCTCTCACAAGCAAAACATGATCACACCCTAGCACTCTTTGGGTGTTAATCACATAGCACTTTGAACTAGATTATTGACTCTAGTAAACCCTTTGGTTATTGCTCACATGGCGATGTGAACTATGGGTGTTAATCACATACAGATGTGAACTATTGATGTTAAATTACATGACGGTGTGAACTAGATTATTGACTCTAGCGCAAGTGGGAGACTGAAGGGAATATGCCCTAGAGGCAATAATAAAGTTATTATTTATTTCCTTATTTCATGATAATTGTTTATTATTTATGCTAGAATTGTATTAACCGGAAACTTAGTACATGTGTGAATACATAGACAAAACATATTGTCCCTAGTATGCCTCTACTTGACTACCTCATTAATCAAATATGGTTATGTTTCCTAACCATAGACATGTGTTGTCATTTGATGAACGGGATCACATCATTAGGAGAATGATGTGATGGACATGACCCATCTATTAGCTTAGCAATATGACCGTTACAGTTTCATTGCTACTGCTTTCTTCATGACTTATACATGTTCCTCAGACTATGAGATTATGCAACTCCCGAATACCGGAGGAACACCTTGTGTGCTATCAAACATCACAACGTAAATGGGTGATTATAAATATTCTCTACAGGTGTCTCCGAAGGTGTTTGTTGGGTTGGCATAGATCGAGAATAGGATTTGTCACTCTGTGTTTCAGAGAGATATCTCTGGGCCCTCTCGGTAATGCTCATCACTATAAGCCTTGCAAGAAATGTGACTAATGAGTTAGTTGTAGGATGAAGCATTACGGAACGAGTAAAGAGACTTGCCGGTAACGAGATTGAACTAGGTATGATGGTACCGACGATCGAATCTCGGGTAAGTAACATACCGATGACAAAGGGAACAATGTATGGTGTTATGCGGTTTGACCGATAAAGATCTTCGTAGAATATGTAGGAACCAATATGAGTATCCAGGTTCCGCAATTGGCTACTGACCAGAGATGTGTCTCAGTCATGTCTACATAGTTCTCGAACCCGTAGGGTCCGCACGCTTAACGTTCGATGACGATTGGTATTATGAGTTTATGTGATTTGATGTACGAAAGGTTTTTCGGAGTCCCGGATGAGATCACGGACATGATGAGGAGTTTCGAAATGGTCGAGATGTAAAGATCGATATATTGGAAGGCTATATTCGGACATCGGAAAGGTTCTGAGTGATTCGGGTATTTTTTTAGAGTACCGGGGAGTTACGGGAATTCACCAGGAGAAGTAATGGGCCTTATTGGGCTTTAGTGGAGAGAGGGGAGAAGGGCAAAGAGGTAGCGCACGCCTCCCCCCTGCCCAAACCAAATTGGTCAAGGGGTGGGGGCACAGCCCCCCTTTCCTTCTCCTTCTCCCTCTCTTTCCTTCTCTCCTACTCCGAATAGGAAACGTAATCCTACTAGGACTTGGGGATTCCTAGTAGGACTCCCTATGCTTGGCGCGCCCCCTAGGCCGGCTGCCTCCTCCCTCCCTCCTTTATATACGGGGGAGGGGAGCACCCCAAGGACACACAAGTTGATCTTTTAGCCGTGTGCGGTGCCACCCTCCACAATTTTCCACCTCGGTCATATCATCGTAGTGCTTAGGTGAAGCCCTGCGCTGGTAACTTCATCATCATCGTCACCATGTCGTTGTGCTGACGGAACTCTCCCTCGGCCTCAGCTGGATCTAGAGTTCGAGGGACGCCACTGAGCTGAACATGTGCAGATCGCGGAGGTGCCATGCGTTCGGTACTTGATCGGTTGGATCGCGAAGACGTTCGACTACATCAACCGTGTTACATAACGCTTCTGCTTTCAGTCTGCGAGGGTACATGGACACACTCTCCCCTCTCGTTGCTATGCATCACCTAGATAGATCTTGCGTGATCGTAGGATTTTTTTTTTTTGAAATTACCACGTTCCCTAACAACAGAAAACCAAGTCATGTGCACTATGTTGGTTGCATGATTTGATCACATACCAATGTGTATGTATCCTATATTGTAAAAGAATTGGCCCAAAGCAATTTAAAGGTATGCTTTACCAGCGTGTACGTTGTGAAAATTATGTGTAATAATAACACTTGTTATAAACTATGAATTATATCTCTGTGATCACTCTTATTTAAAATTTTGATTTACTATGAAGTTTACATTATTCTTAAATTTCTGAAGCAATGCGTGGTTTTTTGTATAGTTATCATTAGTGGTGGACGTGGACTTCTCATGTGGGAGTATAACGTTAGCCCAAGGAAGAAGCCATTGGAGCAGGTGAGAAGCTAGCTCCTGGTGGCTGGCGGTAGCGTCCTGTTGTACATTGTGCTCTTGAGGTCGGAGCTGACGGAGCCTCTGTTGGCACCCCTATAAATAAGCTTTGCAAGAGGCTTTTGTCCAAAATAAAAAGCTCATATTAGACTTTATAAACTATGAACTCTAAAATATGGTACCTGTCCTGACACTCTTCTTTTTAAACGGAGGCATAAGCTTTGCCTTATTAATTAATTAAGAAGAAGAATAGTGTTTGTTACACACCACCACAAATACAAAAAGTTCATTACTCTGCCAGTATTATGTTTCTCAATTTTTTCGCACCCGCGACAACCCAAAGTCTAGCATCCCTTTTGATGATACTGAAGATGACCAGTGCCGGAGTTGATTTGTGTCGGAATACACGAGCATTTCTCTCATTCCAAATGGTCCAGCCAACTAGCATGGTGAGGGATGCCATGGCCTTCCTATTGGGGATATTGCTTCCGGACATGTTTCTCCACCAATGCGAGAGTGAGTGCAAGGTTCCCCAAGTTGCCTTGTCAATCACATGAAGATCGAGCAAATTTTGATAAGGTTCCACATCCTAACTATGAACCGATGCTTGAAAAAAAAAGATGGGCTCCACTTTGTTGCTCACATTGACAAAGTGAACAGAGTCCACAATTTTTCCAACCCCTCTTGGCGATCTTGTTGGACGTCCAAATCCTACTATGGGTTGCAAGACACGCAAATAATTTCACCTTTGGTGGACCCCAGACGCCCCAAATGTAGTATTGAAGGTGGTGACCGTAGATTCAATGAATTGTGCGCGGTAAGCAGATGCCGGAGAATAATGCCCACTCGTTGAGTGCTTCCAAATCATCTCGTCCATTACATCTTTGCAGAGGTAGGTGTGGCGAATTTGCTCCCAAAGCTCACTAAATTGCCTAAGGCGATCCATCATGAGAATTATATTGAGTCTTATCTTGCGAATCCAAGCATCATCTGCCAAGGCCTCCTTAACTTTCCAAAAAAATTGCGATGAGGCCAACTGAATGAGGGGAGCGATGTCCTTCGATTTCTTCCCTTTGAGCCAAGGGAAATCCCAAAGGGGGCAATGGCACTATTGCCAATTTATATGATGGGAGAGGCATAGAAGAGGTTGATGTCCACTTTGTCGCATGGGTTCCCCATACCCACCCAAAGCTTGTCAGTTTCTTTCCACTCATACCAAAGACAACGTAAGTGCAAGGCCCAAGCGAACTTGTCGAGGTCAAGCACACCGAATCCCCCAAGATGTTTTGGCAGGCACACGGTAGCCCAATTAACCTTGCACCTGGCACCCGTGATTTTTTCTGTTCCCGCCCAAAGGAAGGCCCTCTCGATTTTGTTGATGCTCTTTATGACCGTTTGCGGATTATAAGCAGAGTGGCATGGTAGATGACTTGCGGGGTGAGAACCGAATTGACGAGGGTACCACGACCCATACTGGTGATGTTTTGCCCATCCCAAGGGGCAAGCTTTATGGCAACCTTGTATTCAAGGAATTAGAAATCTGCTCTCTTGAGCTTCCATATGGATAGGGGTAGGCCTAAATACCAGATGGAAAAATAAGCTTGGGTCACTGGCAAGTTATGGAGGATCTCCCCCAGGTTGTGGTTACCGCACCGAATGGGGACAAAGGAGCTCTTTTGGAAGTTTGTCTCTAATCTGGTGACCTCACCGAAGGAGCCCAATATGGACGAGAGGTTGTCAATATCTTGCTTGATGGGAGCCATGAACATCATTGCACCATCGCCATATAGCGAGGTCCCACACATAGTGCCACGACCTCTGATCCTGTGAAGCAACCCATGTGATAACCCACAAGTATAGGGGATCGCAACAATTTTTGAGGGTAGGGTATTCAACCCAAATTTATAGATTTGACACAAGGGGAGAAAAACAATATTTGTAAGTATTAGCAGTTGAGTTGTCAATTCAACCACACGTAGAGATTAAATATCTGCAACAAAGTGATCAGTAGCATAGTAGTATGATAGTTGGATAGTAGTAGTAATGATAGTAGTGATAACAGTAATAGTAACAGTAATCGTGATAGCAATGATTTTGTAGCAGTTGTAACAGTAGCAGCAATGGTAGTAACTTAGCAAGAGCTACATGTGGAAAACTCGTAGGCATTGGATTGGTGATTTTGTTGGATGGTATTCATCATATAACAGTCACAACCTAGGACGACACAGAACTATCTCCAGTTCAAAAATATAATGTAGGCATGTATTCCGTAAATAGTCATACATGCTTATGAAAAAGAACTTGCATGACATCTTTTGTCCTACCCTCCCATGGCAGCGGGGTCCATAAGGAAACTAAGGGATACTAAGGCCTCCTTTTAGAGAACCGGAACAAAGCATTAACATATAGTGAATACATGAACTCCTCAAATTACGGTAATCACCGGAAAGAATCCCAATTATTGTCACCTTGGGGTATGCGAACACGTAATAGGTGCTTATAATTTGCAAGATCGGATCAAAAACATAGATATAATGGTGAAAACATAAACGGTTCAGATTTGAAATCATGGCACTCAGGCCCTAGTGACAAGCATTAAGCATAGCAAAGTCATAGCAACATACATCTCGGAACATAGTGGATACTAGGGATCAAGCCCTAACAAAACTAACTCGATTACATGATGAATCCCATCCAACCCCTCACCGTCCAGCAAGCCTACAAAGGAATTACTCACTTCAGGTGGGGAGCATCATGGAATTGGTGATGAAGGAGGGTCAGTGATGACAAAGACAGAAGATTCCCCTCTCCGGAGCCCCGAACGGGCTCCAGATTTGGCCTCTCGATGAAGAACAGGAGGTGGCGGCGACTCCGTATTGTAAAATGCGATGAAACTTCGTCCTCTAATTTTTTCTAGAAAAATAGGATTTTATAGCATTGGAATTAGGGTCAGTAGAGCCGCATGGGCCCAGTACCCACCAGGGAACGCTAGAGGGGGGTGGCGCACATAGGTGCCTTGTTGGCAGCTCGGGCCACCCCTCCAGTGTGTCTTGGTTCCAGTATTTTTTATTTATTGCAAAATAATTCTCCAAAAAGTTTCGTCCAAATCTGAGAACTTTTATTTCTGCACAAAAACAACACCATGGTAGTTCTGCTAAAACAGCGTCAGTCCAGGTTAGTTCCATTCAAATCATGCAATTTAGAGGCCAAAACAAAAGCAAAAGCGTTAGGAAAAGTAGATACGATGGAGACATATCAACTCCCCCAAACTTAACCAACTGCTTTTCTTGTATATATATATATATATATATATATATATATATATATATATATATATATATATATATATATATAGGGCTGGACTATTCTGTTACTAGTAACAGAATAATATTTTGTTACCCCTCGCCCCTATAAGGGCAAGATCACAACTCCGAATCGGTACGCCAGTTTAAGCCCACCGAACTATGATAGCCCGAAACAAAAAGACCCCCGCCCACCCTACAGCCAGTCCACCACATCTTCCCCAAAAAAACACTCCACACACTCCACCCCTGCCTTCTTCTACCCCCGGACGCATCGCCGCCCCTGCCCCCGATGCGCCGCCGCCCCTACCCCTGACGTGCTGCCGCCCTACCCCCGATGCGCCACCACCCCTACCCGCGGAGGTGCCTCCGCCCCTACCTACTGGCGCGCTGCACCCTTCCGCCAACGCGCCGCCGCCCCTACCCATCTGGCGTGCTGCATGCTCTCCCCCGACGCGCCCCTCCCCTCTGCTTCCAAGCGCCATTAGGCCCCTTCACCGGAGTAGAAGGGCCACCACCTCCTGCCTTCGCCTTGCGGCCAAGACAACCACGTCCATGAGCAGGGCTCCCCCGAGCGCCTTCTGCTTTCTCTGCGAGCAGGGATCGCTCGGAGCCCATCGTCGGCTTCCATGAGCGGGGCTCCCGTGGATGGTTGGATCCCATCGTCGGTGTCGATAGCGTCCACGAGCACCAACACCTCACATCCGGCGTGAGCAGCTCCTGAAACTATTTCTTAACATTGCTACAATTCTGCACTTATGGTTCAGTCCTACTAGTGCTGATGAAATATAGAATTGAGTGGAAAATTTAGTTGATTCATTCTGTGAACACGTATCTGTTTTAGTGTTAAAAACATGAACGCAATAAGTCAACTTTGCAAGTACATCAGTTCACCTTGAATGAAATACATAAGTGCACCATCAAGTTTTCCATCAGTTCGCTTATTAAAGAAACAGAAAGTTGGTTGTGTAAAGAAAACTGAAGAACCAATGTCAGCCTAGAAAGCCTGCGCAAACAAAGGACTCCTATAGTGCTTCTCCAGCTTATCCGCTGCGTCAATGGCACTCTCTCACAGCAATCTCTCTCCTTCTATGCTTCTGCTATTAAAATGCATACAAGTGATTTGATGCTGATTGATTAGCTTTTCTTGCTCTTTAGGTGTTTGCCACTATTCCTGTGAGCACCATTTTAATATGCTTATTTTGAGCTCCCATGAATGTTTTTGGAGCAGTACAAATACATCATCAGAGTGAGTAAAGATGTGGCACCTTGTGAAGTACTACCATTAATGTTTGGATCAAGTTCAGAATAGAAAACCTAGAAAAATGTGTGCAAAAAGAAACATCTTCTTGGATGCTCTATAAGTACATGCTAATTGGCTTTTGGTTGGTACTTTCCTTGAAATGCAGTTGCTTGGTAGCTCACGGGACATCCCCCCTCATTATTAGCTGATGATGTGGATGATTCTGTTTGTTTACTTAAAAGGACAGGGACATTTTCCTCTATGATTCTTGATGTGCCACTTCCGCTGTTTGTCTACCATGCCTCAAGAAACTAAAATGCTTTTCAGTTCATCTACTCTGCGGTTATTTTTGTGCTGCTACAAATGTGTGTGTGCTGCTACAAATGTATGTGCTGCTACAAATCTGTGAGGTGCTTCTCATTAAAATTTTATTTTTTTGAACTTCTCCCAATTAACTAATATACATGAACTTCATTACCTTTTTAATAGTACTTACATCAGCTCATTGGAATTTGTGCGGTGCTTCTAATACAATCAGTTCAGATCTTGAGAGATCTTGAGAGACCATCAAATCACAAACCGGTGCAGTATTTCTGTCTAAACCACGGGATCAAACCCATTTTGATAATGACATGATCAAAAATTGATGGTGGGCATTTAGCAGGTTCTTCAAGGCAGTGTATGTAGTTTGATTTGATTTGGTTTGGCAGGAAGGCAGAAGCAACGCGGACAGTATGATGTGTTCCATTTCATCCATTTTATTGTTCTTTGTGTACACCTGATCAAAATAACAACACAATGGTCCTGCCTTTCACTAGTTTTTATCCCCTCTTTTTTTGGTTTTAAGCAGGATGCCATGAATGGAGAAATTGTGAAGATGATTTCCATCATGGTGGTCTGCACTGACTAGCTTCAGCCAGGAGGACAAACAATAATAGTGGAATGAATAATAGGTCACACTTCAGTACAACAAAAGCCTCCCGACAAGTTCAAATTTCAGACTGGGTCACACTTTAGCTTTTGCTCCTGTAGTTTATTTCTTGAGTTGAGACTCTGTCAGTTTTTGTTTGAGAGAAATACAAAGTTTAGACCCGCATTAATTTTTGTTAAGGCAGGGAGAGGTTTTGCTCCTGCAGCATTTTGTCTCATCCTTTCAGTAAAAAAAGTTTGATGGTAGTTCGAATTGTGCACTAGTTTGTGCTTCTTATTTTGCTCCTTTGGATTATTTCTTCAGTCCAAAATCCTTCACTTTTTGTTCCATCTAAGCTCAAAGTTCAGACTTTGACCCATGGTTTGAAAACAGTTCTACTTCTTAGTACTGATGTGTTCAAGTCAAAGGAATTTGATGTGTTTGTTGTAACCCATAAAATGGAAAATGTTCTATGGTGCCTAATCTTGTTTCCCTTTTGTTTATGTGGTTGTGTTTGTTGTAACCCATAAAATGGAATAATGCCTCCAATGTGCATGCCTAGGATGATGACGCTAATCACTAGCACGAGGGATAGTAGTAGGTTGAGGATGAAGTACACGACACAATGAGCACGACGAAAACATGGAATCCGTACACGTAGCAGCAGCCGCAAGTTCAAAATTCTGTCTATGATGATATGATTTGTACTTCTTAAAAGAAAGTGTACATTTTAGTTCGATGTTGTGCAAGAAAGGAGAAGATGGTTTGGATTAAAAACATTGATCGGTACAAATAAAAAACAATGATTAGTTCAAAGTCTAATTTT
Organism: Triticum dicoccoides; assembly: GCF_002162155.2. Taxonomy (NCBI): domain Eukaryota; kingdom Viridiplantae; phylum Streptophyta; class Magnoliopsida; order Poales; family Poaceae; genus Triticum; species Triticum dicoccoides. Next base: position 485,743,888 of record NC_041393.1, read on the forward strand.
AGCTCAGAGATGACGACACCATCAGTTCGGACGAGGAAAAAAAATTGAATTAAAATCCAAACATAATTTTTCTGTCATAATTCAACCGAGGACATCAGGAGGTTCGATGAACACAATTTGATAGTTTGAAAAAGCGACGGTAAGAAAAAGATAGCATGTCCTTATAAAAAAAGGTCCTCAAAGTTCAGTTACTCTCCCATGAACGTTGGCACACTCGGTTTGGGTGAGTGCCCATCTCATTGAGAAAAAATATGGGTAATTGACAGAAAAAACAAAAGTTTCAGAGATAAAAAAGTTTTGCGGTTACAAAAACCCAATTTCTTTTCAAAAAATATGATTCAGTTCAACATATAAACCATGCAAAGTTCGGAAACTATGATATCATGTACCATTGAAAAGTTACGAGGAAAATCATACCGAAAAAGCAGAGTAAAGTCTAGTCTATGAAAATACGCTCAGTACAAATTCGTACGGACATGTGTTCAAGTATTCTCTTTTTGGAACCTTTCAAAATTACTCTGTGAAAAATAAATCAATACGGACACATACATAGTTCAGTACAAGTACTCTGTTTTTGACGGATAAACGTCACAACATGTCTCACCGTATTCAAAATTACTCATCAACAATTATGAATTTGAGAAAATATTCAACACGACTAAGTTTTGCATTTTTGATAGCTTTCCAATGGTATATTATTTGCCTCATTTTGACAAACTTTTTAATAAACCGCGTTCGAAATCAAATTTGACCATATAAAAATTTGTTTTTAAACTGTAATGAATTAGAAAAACATTTCAATACAAAAAAGTTCGCACATTTTCCATAGCTTTCCAAATCCGTATCATTTGCGTCAATCCGACAAACCGTTTGTAAAAAAACATGAAAATACGTTTCATCCAGAATTTCACAATTTTTCAAATTACTTTTAAATCATATAGAATTAGAAAAAACAATACATATATGGAAGATGCGGATTTTCACCAGTTTCCAACGCCATCTTATTTGCTTAATTCCGACAAACCGTTCATGTTTTCGGTTTTGAAAAAATGGTTTTTTCATAACTGCTCTTAAATCATAATGATTTTGCAAAAGCGTTCAATATACTTGAAATATAGTTGTCAAGAGCTTTCCAATGATATATTACATGCCCCGTTCCGACAGAAAATTGGGAAACAAATCGAATATATATATATATATATATATATATATATATATATATATATATATATATATATATATATATATATATATATATATATATACATACATGGGTCGCGCTATTCGTCACCCTGGGTGAGGAATAGTTATTCTTCACCCCCTCTCCATTTTGACATCAATGCCCCGTATTTTTAGGTTTCTAAATTTTGTCTTACTTTATACGTAAAAAGAGAATGTAAGAAAATATATACTAGCCGTAAAAAATATTTTACGTTACGTAAAATTACGAATGTAAAAACATAGTCTAAAACATACATAAAATGTGATTTTTCTGGTCTTATAACCTATATATTTATTTTCCTATGCCAAACTTTACATAGTGAATCAATATGAATGTAACTATTTCTATTTCAAATTTAATTTATTTATGAAACGATCTAAAATTACCTCGGGTGAAGAATAACTTATTCTGCCTCTTGGTGATGAATAGTATTCTGATCAATAGACACACACATAAACACTATTCTGCCCCACTATTCTGATCAATAGACACACAATAACTTATTCTGCCCCTGGGTAGTGAATCAATAGACACACACACACACACACACACACACACACACACACACAAACACTATTCTGATCACGGGATCAAAATATTATTCTGATCACAACATGAACTTTCGGAGTTACACGCGTGAACTTCCCTTTGTATGAACCCGACCTTCGAGCTATTTTTGCAACCTTGCCTCCCCGCGCGAATTATTCTGGTTAGTCGTGTTCTATGTGACGTAAGTGTAATCTAGAAACTCTTAGCAACTAAATGCCCGTTTTAAATATGAATCATGCTAGTTGGCGGATTTTGCTCTCGGGTCATGATGAACTTGCATTTTTTTTGCAATTTTACTGTGTGAGTTGTTCGACCTGAACTTCCCCCGGTGCTAGGTTGAACTTCCACTAACATTGCCCAAATGGGGCTTCCGATATACCGTTGGAAAGCTATGGACACGAGTATCACGACCCAAGTTAAATTTTGGGCAAAATGTAAGCAATTTAAGAGCAGTTTTGAAAACCGTTTTTTCTTTATACAAAAAACGTGAATCATATTTTCGACCGCATTTCTAAACCGTTAATAGGAATGAGGCAAATAATATGGCGCTGGAAAGCAGCTGCAAAACCACTCCTTCCACATGTTTAAAGTTTTCTGTAATCCCCTATGGTTGAAGAGTAATTTGGAAAATCATAAAATTTCGTAAACCGAACAGTCGAGTTCATATTTTTGATGTCATTTCTAAACGGCTAATTCAATTGAGGCAAATGATATGGCGTTGGAAAGCTTATGAAAATGCGCTACTTTTTCATGTTGAAAGTTTTTCTAATTTTAAACAGTTTAAAAGTAATTTAGAAAACGGTACAAGTTCCATCAAGTTTGTATTTTTTAGCTAATTTTTTAACCGTAAGTCCGAATGCAACAAATGATACGGCCTTAGAAAGCTTGAAAAATGCGAAACTTTTTGGTATATATTGTTTCTCCCAATTCTTTAGGGTTTTAAGACAATTTTGAAAATGGCTAAAAACGTTTTTTGGCCGTATTTCTGCAAACTTTATCGGAATGGGGCAAATAATATACCGTTGAAAAGCTACGGAAAATGCCAAACTTTTTCGTATGTAAAGTTTTCTCTAATTCCCAGCTGCTTTCAAGTAATTTAGAAAATGACAAGATCATGATTTCTGCCTTTATAGTGGATTCTTCAAAAATGCAGCGCGTGAAGTACTTTAACTTCTGTGGCAATTCTGTTTGAACTTCACTCTATTTTTTGATGTGATGTTTTTTCCCGTAACTCCTAAACCACTGAACGGAATTGAGCAAATGATATACCGATGAAAAGCTGTTGAAAACACTCAACTTTCCTGTGTTGATCAGGTTTTCATATTGACGACGATTTTAAAACTTTTTCATCTGAAATTCATTCAGTGCAGTAGTTGAACTTCTTGCTGTTTTCACGTTGAACTTTTGTGACATATTTTTTCTAATTTTCTCATCCATTCGTCAGTGTTACATAAATGATATTCTTTTTGTACAAACCTCTCTTACAATATTTTTTTAACTTTATCCGACCGAGGACTTGAACTTATAACAACAAAAAAATTGGACCTTGCCTTTTGATTTGTTTTTCTCATATTAAACACACACCATGTAGTACATGAACTTTTTCCATTTTTATAATTTGAATTTTTTTTTGAAATCAAATTGCTCCCAAATAATAACCGAAACTTCTTTGTGTATTGAGAGAATTATTTTAAAACACACAAAAAAATTATTTTTGTGTTTTTGAACATGGAAATACAAGGTGAACCTCTCTCGCAAGAATGTTTGCACTTCCCCGGACAGAGCACTTGAACTTCTTGCAACAAAACTTTTAAGCTTTTTGTTTTCTATTCTTATATTTCTGATCTAAAACGCATTCACTGTAGTAGTTGAACTTCCTGTTGTTTTCACCTTCAACTTCTATCATGTATTTTTTTTCCAACCTCTCTCACAAGAATTTTTGAACTTTCTCAATCCGAGTGCTTGAACTTCCAGCAACAAAACTTTTAGCCTTTGCTTTTTCATTCTTTTTTAATACAAAATGCACACCGTTGTACGTGAACTTCCTGCAATTATCAATCTGAACTTCTCTCGGTTACGTGAAAATATCTGAGTTTTTTATAGACATCAAACCACTCTACATTTTTTATTTTGAACTTCATTGTGTATTTTTAGAAATGTGAAATTTGGAGGTTTTTCAGAAACATTTAACTTCTTCGTTATTTCAAATTGAACTTATTGGTTCTATTCTTTAGTAACTGAAAAAATTCAAATTTTCAAATAAATATCAAACTGCTCCGCTCTTTCCAATTAAACTTCTTGGTTTTATTCTCTAGTAACGAGAAAACCTGAGTTTTTTTACATACATTGAACTACTCCGTTTTTTAGAATTGAACTTCTTGGATTTAATCTTTAGTATTGAAAAAAACTGCCCAAAATGGCATTGTTTCTTCTTTTTGTTTTTTGAGCTTCTAAACCCTAGGTTTTAATATACTTTGAACTTCTATGTTATTTTAATTTGAGCTTCACATATTTTATGTTTTGAGTAAAGAATTGTGTTTGATTTTAAAATAAACATCAAATTTTGGCACTTTTTTCTATTTTTGAACTTCATGGTTGATTCTTTAATAACGACGGATATTTTTGTTTTTTAACGGTAAAATCCTAGATTTTTTTCGTAAACATTGAACCACTCGTATTTTAGTTTGAACTTCTATTTATTTGAAAAACAGAAAATTTTGTTTTTTTCAAATCCTTTTTTAGTTTTTCCTTTTTTTTAATTTGACCTTCCTCATTTTATCTTTAGTAATGAGAAAAAATTGAGTTTTTTATATACTACGAACTTCTCTGTTATTTTAAATTGAACTTCTTTAGTCCTATTCTTAAAAAATATATTTTTAAATAAGCATCAATGTTGTTTTTAATATTGAACTTCATACTTTTATTTTTCCTAGAAAAGAAAATAATTTAAGTTTTTCATAAACATCAAACTACTCCTTTATTTTAATTTGATCTTCTTCATTTTATTCTTTGGTAACAAGGACAATTTGACTTTTTTTATAAATATTGAACTTCTCTATTTTTCTAATTTGGACTTCTTGGTTTATTTCTGTTAGTAATAGAAATACCCTTGTTTTTGTAGCAAACATTTTGAACCGATTCGTTAGGAAGGTCAAGTCGGCCATCACTAGAAGGTCACAAGTTGTTGTTGATCCATAGGAGCACCAAGTCGGCGCTAGAGAAGGAAGAGTGGCGTGTCGCCATCGTCACTAGGGTGGGTTACTAAGTTAAGCACCCTAACTTTTATTTTTTCGTTCTACAGAATTCAAGTGTGAATAACTTGACAACATGATGTACAAAGGGTTCCAGTGTTCCAAAAAATATACTTATCATACTTTTGACCTTCACTAATAAGACATTTTGACCTTTCAGCCCCTTTTTTGTTCCAACAACGGAATAAACTAGGCAAAAACATACAATTATTTTTTATTGTAGCTGAACTGATACACCAGGCAAAGCCTGCCTGCAACAGTGGCTAATTTTTCAGATAGATAAACACAAAACATCTGTTTTATGCACTGGAGTTTTGCTACATACACCTGAATATTTTTTTCCTTTTGCACAAACTACTGTATGAAGAATCATCACACTTCACAAAGGTCATTTAACCTCAAGATTGTTGGCACACAGACTCGCAAACGGGAGGTGCAACATATTTTTTAGGAACACCAAGTTTGAATCATAAACTAAAGACTATACTGATTAAAATTAAGTACACACAAGAGCCCATAAGCTTTTCACATAACAACATGTTGTCTCAGAAATTAAAATTATGAAGAAGTTAACAAACAAAAAACAAGAGGAAAAAACATGTCTGAATGCACTTAAAAACATCTCTGAACCTTCCATCCACATAACTTTGAAACTTCAGTATTCCTTCAAACCGTGTGATCTGCTGCTGTAAAATAGGATGAGTAATACTAGAGGTTCTACACCACCGTATAATGCAGTTTTTTCATCCGGTAAGGGAGGAGGGAGCAACAGAAGGAAGAAGGTCAGCACCCGTGTAGAGAGAAGGTCATCTTTGGTCTAAGATGAAGGTCGGGAAGAGGATGGCCGACGACACATGAGGGGAAAGAAGAAATCTTCTCCACAGATCGACCAAGATTTTTTTAGGTACATAACACATGATAAACAACATAATATTGTTTTTGATATAGAGAAGGTTTGTTCGCACATATACCTGAACAAAGTATAAATTCCCAATCTGATAGAAAAATGATCCATCCACAACTAACCCATGCAAGTTTTATACCAAATCTTCCTGAATTGAAATACCTGCCGAATTTTGTAACTAAAAAAGGTTTAAAACTAAAATATACATTGAACCTGAACTGAAACCGGTGTCAGATGTTGATGTGGGGCTCGGTGATTAGAAAGGAGCTCGGGGGCGAGGGAAGTTGGGCGCCACTGCCACACCAGAGAGCTCGAACGGCCATCAAAACTTGACGGTGGCAAGGATCAAGGGAAGAGCCAACGGAAAGGATCCAGTGAAGAGGGCGGGATGCATGGCGGCACAACGGAGGAAGCGGCTGCAGGACAGAGGCGAGCTTGGGGGCAGCCGGGTAAGGATGGGCGGCAGCGCGGCGGAGGAAGCTGGGTTGGGGGGCAGGGTTGCGCAGGGGCGCGGCGGAGGAGCCGGGCTTGGAGCGGGGATGTGCGACGGTGGACGGCGCCGGCGGGCATGATCTACAAGCGGCGGCTGCTTCACCAGGGGTGCGGCCACTGCTTCGGCCGGAGGTCCGGGGCTTGAGCCAGGGAAGAAGACACATGAGGATGGGAGAGGCGAGATGGGGTCGGGGCCTACTGAAGGCGGGGCGGGCATGGCGTGCAGGCGCTGGCGAAGAAGCGAGGGGAAGGTTGGGATGGGCCGGTCGGGGGAGGGGGGTTTGTTTTTTTAGATCTCAGGAACATGCATCGGGCCCTTATAGGGCTGGTTGTGATCCAAATAGTTATTCTAATCCTGGGATTAGAATAGTGCGAGGGAACAGAACATGCATCGGGCCCTTATAGGGCTGGCTGTGATCCAAATATATATCCATAAACACTATTCTGATCACGGGAACAGAATATTATTCTAATCAAAACCTGAACTTCCTGAGTTACATAACCTAAACTTCCCTCTGTAGGAACCCGACCTTCGGGCTATCTTCCCAACCGTGTCTCCCCGTGTGAATTATTCTGGTCAGTCGTGTTCTGTGTGATATAAGTGTAATCTGCAAACGGGTTTTAGCAACTAAATGCCCATTTTAAATAGGAATCTCGCTCATTTGCGGATTTGCTCTTGGGTTGTGATGAACATGCGTCTGTTGCAGTTTTACTGCCTGAGTTGTTCGACCTGAACTTCCCCCAGTGCTAGGTTGAACTTCCGCAAACATTGTCCAAATGGGGCTTGCAATATACCGTTGGAAAGTTATGGACACGAGTATCATGACCCAAGTTAAACTTTTGGCAAAATATAAGCGGTTTAAGAGCAGTATTGAAAATTGTTTTTCTTCATACAAAAAACGTGAATCGTATTTTTGATCGCATACAAAAAATGTTAAGAAGAGAAGAAAAGAATCGTGTTCATAAAAACCCCCACAAACACCCTGTTCTAAATAAACAAATAAAGAGCCTACCCTCGAAGAAAAAAAGACATCCATTCATCTTCTCTCACCATGTAGGCACACCAACCACTCACATGGCATCGACCACCGCTCCTCTTCCCTCAACAGTGTCGCCTATCCCGCCACAGCCTCGACCGCCGCCTCCTCTTCCGCCAAGGCTAGCCAACCCTGACCCATGTCCACCCTATGTAGGGGACTGCAATCTGAGCCCCGCCCCATGCCAGTCCACCCCCGCCGACTCTGTCGTCCTACGGATTTATGACGCGATGGCTCCCCGCCTGGAATACTCCCCTCCAACAACCTCACGGCGACCTCCTGCAGTTCCCCGGCCATGTTCCTCCCCGCCACAATACCCAGGCCTCTTCCTCACCGTTGCGGCGCCCAGGCGCACACCTCCCCACCACGCCCCTCTCCGCCACACCACCCTGCTCTCACCGGCAAGCCGAGCCACCACCTCGCCCCCTCTATGCATGCCAGCACCTATAGAATACAGTTTGAGTTTCCCTATTCCTAGTTAAACATGATTTTGAGTTTTTTTTTACATCTCCTTAAATGATTATATAGAACTTCTGATGACACACCACACAGAGTTTTCATTCTCTACAAGAAATGGAGAAGTACAGGTGCACATAACTAAAAACTACTCCCTCCAATCTATAAGTACGGATACACACGACACTCTTTTTGGATCGGAGGGAGTATTGGGGAATGCAAAGGTTAATGTAGATATACAATTCATAAAAACAACATGCTCAAGTGTTCCAGGAACTAAACTAGGACTAGTATCATTACTGTAAATTGTGTTTTTTTTGCTAGACATTTTTCCATCAATTGCAAGAAGCTGAACTTTAATGCCCAGAATCTACATAAAAATAAATCTAGGGGTACACTGTAATTCTTGGAAGACTACACCGGCAACAAGACACATCTACTATATCACTAAGCTCCCTAAGGGTAAAAGGCCTCACAATCAATTGACATGTAGCCACCGACGTAGAAATTTACCCAAAAAAGTATGAGTTGATTAGCGCATAACACAAAATCACATCATAAAAGGCCCACCAAATAACCACATTATAAATAAACATAGAACACACTCCATCATCTCCCCCATGCGTCAAACTAAATATTCCATCAGTTCCAAAATACAAGGGGTGTTAGTTTTTTGGAAAAGTCAAATTTCTTTAACTTTGACCAAGTTTAGAGCGAAAATATAAACATCCTAAATATTAAGCCAAAAAAAAATTTGGATATTCATTTCATGATGAATCTAGTAACACCAATTTGATATTACGAATTGCGATAATTTCTTCATAAATTTGATCACACTTAAAGAAGTTGGAATTTTCAAAAAAGTAATACACCTCAAATTTTAAAACAAAATGAGTAAAAAAAATAAGAATTTCAACAACACCAATGACACAGCAAAGCGAGCGCGCCCAACCCTTCTAGTAGTCCATAAAATAAGCATGAGAACAATCACCAAAGAACGAAGCCGAAAATTCAGGAATTACATAACTGAATCAAGAAAATACACTGTAAAAGGGGGGAATACACTTTCAAATACATATAGTAACCATGTGATTTCTTTGGGAAATTGCACTACACCCAAGACATACAGTTGAGAATAGAAGCCAAAAAATTTCAGGAATTACATAACTAAAACATTAAAAGTACACTGTAAATAAGGGCAAGAACACTCTGGCACAAATTACACAGAAATTCGAAACTGAGACTATTGGATAAATTGCACTAAAACTTAGGGGCAAATTACACTATAAATTATATTGAAACTGTAGAGTGAATTATGCTATAACTCTGGGATAAATTACACAGTAATTCTAGTGTATATTACACTGAAACTATGGTGTGAATTACACAGTAATTCTTGTGTATATTACACTGATACTATACAGTAACTCTGGGGAAAATTAAACAGTAATTCTAGTGTATATTACGCTGAAACTATGGGGTTACACAACAACTCTGAGATACACTCTAAACCTGCAGCAGAAATACAGTTCAATCGCCCAGGGGCACTAAAAAGGATAAGCTTATAGGAATTACATTACAAAAGCACACAAAATATAGAAAAAAAGCACTCAAAGGCCAATATAGAACTAGAACACAAAAATGAAACACCAAAAACAGAGCACGGATGCATCGGGTAAATAGCATACACTAAGAGCCATCTATGCACTCACAAGCCAAGGGGCATGTGCATTGCATGCGACAGAGGCCATGGATAACAACACCTACAACCCTAAAACCAACATGGACAGAGAAGAACATCAATCTACCAGCGAACAAAGAGACCATCTACCAACACAAATCACCAACCCCTAACCACAAAAACACCCGTCTCAAAACCTATATATCATCCATACATCTACTTGAACCACAAAAAAGAAACACGCATGCCGCAAAAGTGCCTACACAAGAGGGTATCCAACACGAGCATACGAGGAACAATGGCGGACTACGCATAGCACGAAGCAGAACCAGCCGCTACACCTACAAGCACCTAGCATGAATCTACAACAACACGGACCGGGATCACAACAGGCACCTAACATTAACCCAAACAAAACCACATCAGCAACAGACCGTCACAACCAGAAATGAACAAAAATCACGCACCGAAGAGAGAATTATGAGACCAACCAACCAAAGGAGGTGAGAAAACGAAGAGAAATGCGAGAGAAATCGAGCTCCAAAGGTGGGAGGTCGGAATGGACAGGAACGGGAAAGTATCTAGTGCTCCCAGGCCTAGGGTGCTCCCGGTGCTCCATGTGATTTTTTTTTAAATGTTCAAAAAATTCTGAAAAAAATGCAGCACATTGACGGAACATCGATGTCTCTTGTCACAAAATTTCAAATCAAAATTCGAAACATTGCTCGAGATACAAAAATGACAAATTTAACATCAATGTGATAATGGGCCAAAACTAAAGCCCAACTTATGTTATGTACAAAATTTTGTCATTTTTGTATCTCGAGCAATGTTTCGAATTTTGATTTGAAATTTTGTAACAAGAGACATCGATGTTCCGTCGATGTGCTGCATTTTTTTCAGAATTTTTGAACATTTAAAAAATGTTTTTCGGACATTTGGAGCACCGGGAGCACCCCAAGCCTAGGAGCACTAGATACTTTCCCGGACAGGAACACACAGGAATCGTCTCCGCCGCCTGAGCGCCTGTTCTCTCTCTCTCTCTCTCCCCTCTCTCTATATATATATAGGACAAAATTTTCCTACCACCGGGTGTAGTTACACCCATTTTTATTTTGTACGTTTTAGATAGTATCTATCATACTGCAGTGTATGTATGCGTAGTATATAGTATGTAAGAATATTTAGGTAGTATATATACTATTTTTTAGGTAGTATGTAGTATATTTTTAGCATACTTCTTTTTACGTACAAATATGTATGTATTTTCACAAATATGATAAAAACATGGGCTCACATGCAATTTTTTCACATAACTCGCTTTGGAGTATCTTAGATATAGTATATGAACATACTAAAAATGATAAAGTAGTATATATACTACCACATAGTATTATATTAGAAATGGGTGTATCTACACTCGGTAGTAGGATGCATTTTCCCAGGTAGTTACATACTAGACACAACGAAAAAATCGACAGTAAAATAGACTTGATCGAACCAAAATTGTATCTGCAAATTTGTAAATCATTGTGAAATTTGAAAAATCACATTAATCCAATTATCAAACATATATGGGTCACTGTATTTTATTTTGGGAAAACACATTAAAGCAATTCTCAAATAGATGTCAAAAATTGCCAAAAATAATTATTGTATACCCACGAATATTTTTACAAATTAATAAAGTAGAGTGTGGTTTTGCCTCAAGAAAATCTGCCAAAAAATTTATAAACACGGTAATCCAATTCTCAATTGTAACTAACTTAAAATTCAAAATACTAGGCATATTGCTTATGTATTTAGGAAACAAAGATTGGAGCAAATAGAAGCGCACCCATGAGAGAAAATGGTTTTTTCATCAACGATTTGGTGAGTGGACTAGGGCGACGTCTGATACGCCACAAAGATTCGCTGGTAAATCGCCGAGCGGGCGACCGGGCGAGGGCGACGCTGCGACGAATCGGTGTAGGAGGAGCCGAGAAGCCAGCACACTGAACGTGCACGTACACTTACAAACAAATCTGATTGATCAACAATCAATCCGATCCTGTGTCTCTGCATGCGTGCGTAACCACGTAGCCGATTGGGCCCCTCCAGCGCGCCGTCGTCGGCTTAGCCGGTGTCCCTGGACCAATTTTACCGGTGTCACGCTAGTACCTGATCTATATGCATCTAGCGTAACCAGAAAATTTACCCGGTGTCCTGTGACACCGGTAGACCATACGTGGGTCTGCCCCTGCCTAGCTGTGGTGGTCGTCGTCACCGTGAAGAGAGAGGGGGAGGGGAGGGGCACGAACGACCATGGCGGCAGTGGGGGAGGAGGGCCTCGTCAGTGAGCAGGCCGGTGGCGCGGTGGCGCTTGGCCAGGCGGAGTAGGGGCGGGCGTCCCTTAGGAGGTGTGGGGTGGTGCGTGGCCGGGAGGTGGGTGGCGGCGCAGTGCCGGAAGGTGGGAGCGGCGCCTCGCCGGGAGGTGGAAGCATTCTTGGAGGTGGCGCGGCAAGGCCTAGGCTAGGCGATGTCCGGGGGACGGCGGAGGAACATGCCGCGGTGGCTTCTATGGAGGGAGCCGGGAGGCGGCTGCGACGACGCTCTGGGGAGGAAGCCCGGTGGCGGAGCACTGGGGAAGGAATCAGGCGGCAGCGCGCTGGGAGGTAGCCGTGCGGCGGAGCGATGGGGAGGGAGCCGGGCGGCGGTGCGCTGGGGAGGGAGCCAGGCAGCAGCGCGCTGGGTAGGGATCCGGGCGGTGGCGCCCTGGGCAGGGAGCTGGCCGGCGGCGCGGAGGCGGGGAGGATCGGGCGTGGGAATGGGGACGACGGGTCTCGCGGGGCATTGGTGTCTTTTTTCTTATTTTGATTCACGTGCGATCGCCACCTTATAGGGTCACGGTAACACAATAATATTCTGTTACTAGTAACAAAATAGCCCAATTATATATATATATATACACACACATATATATATATACTACCTAAATATTCTTATAGCGATACTACCCTGAGTCTTCACTGGCCCACCTCCTCCCTCCTCTTGGCCTCACGATCCCCTTCGCCCTCCTGTTCGCATCATCCAGCCAATTCTGGCGAGGCCTCTGACAGCCGGACGCGGTGTCCTCGAACTGCCAAGCATCCTCACTTGAACGGCTCTGTCCACTTCTAACAGGCACATTCTGCTGCTCTCCACTGCTTTCTCTCTCGCGCGGGTGCTGCTCCTGCTCCTCTCAAATCTCACTTCTGCTGCTGCTGCTCCTTTTGAATCTCACTCCTGCTGCTGCTCTACACTAGTAATTGCTGATGCTACTTCATCTCTACGTGAGAAAGATCATAGTGGTGATGCTGTTTTGATTCCCTTTACCTTTACCAGTACTAATTGGTCATTAGCATCAAGGAAGAAGGCTTTCCCACGCCAGTACAAGCTTTTTAATGTGTGCATTTTGTTACAGCAAAAACTGAACGGGTGGCAAGACGAATATAGTTGTTATTAAATGCCCAACTGGTGCCTGGGAATTGAGGCAATTGATGCACTGGTTTGTGCTTTGCTCATTCCATTGTTGCATTGTTTTGTGCTTGGGAATAGAGTAGGTATAGCAGCCTAACATGTATTCTATCATCGATTTATAACAAAGAAAATGTACATGATAGTTTGATGAAAAATTGATTTGAATTTGAAGCAATGATCAGTTCGAATTAAAAACAATGATCAGTTCGAATTAAAGAAAATGGTTGGTTTGAATTAAAAACAGAATAATATGTTTCTAGAATCAGAATAATATTTTGTTGCTATCGGTGCTGACAGGGTGGTGTACACGGAGCTGGAGGTCGGCAAGTTGGGCAAGGCCATGGGAGTTGAACTACAGAAAATATTATATCAGCCCAATGACAGAAAAACATCAGTTCAAAAATATATATGCAGGAGGCTGGGAGCAAAAAAAAACCTGGCCACGACGCACCTCCACCTCCCGGCCGTGGCGTGCCTCCATATCCCGGCTGCACTATAGTTACTGATTGCTTCTTGCTTCCACTTTTTATCATGACTAGGAAATTACCCGTGCGTTGCTACCGGGTATAATTCCAATGGTTCAACATTATCAAACATATATGCACATGTGTGATCTTCATGCATATTCCACATCTATCGTTCCCTATCCATTGCCTCGTTTGCTTTTGGGACATGTAGATTGTCTGTTATTTGACATGGGTGTATTGTTACTGCAAGGAAAATTAATGATGTTTTGAAACAACAAAAAAGAATTACAGGTGCAAGAAACCATGTACATTGTCATCTTATTTATCAACAAAATAGCATCTAACTTAAGCATAATCTATGAATGTTTCATATTTCTATATCGGGACTTCGTTGTCATTTCTATGCTTACATTTGTTAATACTTCCTTTTTTAGTGCCATTTAATGAAAGCTACCATGCAATTCTATTTTATATTGTTTTTCAACTATACAATGGTTGTATGCATCAAAAGTATTATATACTGATTTTCTTATTTAAGCAAGAAAATTCAGAAAAGAAATTGAGGGAGGCGTTCCAACATTGTTCGCACGGTTAGAGCATCTCCGGCCGTTGTGCCCCCCGAGAGGAGTTTTTTCGGCCTTCTGGGGTTGCCCCGGCGAAATTTATGCACTGGGGGTGAAAACTTTTCCAGCCACCCCCCCCCCCAACCCAGCAGACACATGCGGAGAGAAAAAGAAAGAGAGGAGAGATTCCTTTTTGCATGCACATGGGTGGGCCTAACAGAAAAGGTGAGGAGAGAGAGAGGAGAGAGGCTGACAGGTGGGGTTTGGGCATGCAAAAAGTAGCGCCGGTGGCCCCATGGGGGCTGGGTTTGGCCTGAGGTCGCCGGGGCTACTTTTGCCCAAATCTGGTGCAAAAAGACGTCTTGGGTGCATGGCTGGAAGTTTTTTGTACCGCCGACGCTAAAACAAGTGCTTGGGAGGGCGTCCTGGGGGTGCGGCTGGAGATGGTCTTACCTAAAAAATCCAGGGCACAATATTTGCTAATATTCTTCTGTATCATTTTGGCCATGTAATAAATTTTGTCGAAAAGTTACCATGCAATTTTATTTATTATATTATATTTGAACTATCCCATGGTTGTATACATCAGATTATTATGTGCTGATTTTCTTGTTTAAGCAAGCAAATTCAGAAAATAAATACAGGCAGGCAGTCCAACATAATCCATGTGGTTACCTGGCACGAGTAGAAAACCAAAATGCATGGCACACACCACGAGCAAGAAACGTCTCCTGTATCCTCTTTCTTCAATAGCACAGCTACTGCACCCAACGATCCTGCTGCCCCTCACCTTATGTCTCTCGTTCCTGTGCCTAGCAATGGCGGGGCATGCAGCATAGCCGCAACAGCCAACGAACCTGCCGCCCCTCACCTTGTCCGACAAGGTTCCTGCTGCTACCATGCAAGTCAGCTCTTATGATTGGGCCCTGTAAGGCTCTTGCTTCTCCTGCATTAACTGAAGGCTCACACAGCTAGAATTGCAGCAGCAGTTAGCCTTTTTGCGGCAGCAGAGTCATCGCGTCGTTGAGGGCTGTGGCGATGAAATCATTGCCAGCAAGCAGTGCAGTCTGCGGCATCTGGAGATCCATTGGTGACGAGTGTGGGGAGGTAACAGGTCGGAAGGGGGAGGTGGCGCTGGCGGGAGGGCATGCTGCCAGGCACCATCACCGATCTCTCCTCTGCTACTGGCCGCAAGTGACGTTTGGGCGATCCTCCTCCTCCCGATTGGAGGTCTGCATTGCCAAAGTGCCAGTTGTAAATAGGATCCGGAAAACCCATGAAGTTTCCCCTGTTCATGGAGGAGGCGCCATGGGAGAGGATCACGAGGAGTTTGTGATTATAGGCTACGGTGAGAAGATTGGTTGGAGAGCAAGGGTAGGGAGTCAGGGTTACTAGGCCATTGTTCATTGCTGCCGCTCCTCCTCGTCGAGCTCCAGCAAGGTGATGGCGGGCATGGGCGAGCAGTGCTCAACGACGAGAAAGAGAGATCCCATGGGTGAGAGGAGAAAAGTAGTCGTCGGCGGTGGCGATTCAGGAACAAGGGATCTGGGGAAGGGAGTGGGAGGTGGGAACATGACGTGTGTACGTGGGCTGATTATTTTTTCTTGCGGGGCTGGGTGAGAAGTAGGTCCGATTTTTTCGGTTATTGGGATCGTGCCTCTCGCGTGAGGGGAGGTTATTTTTTATGGATCGATCTCGTAGGGGGAGGGAAGGGAGGAGGTCGAACCATCACGACGAGGGCAGATTGCCCTTTAATAGTGCCCTTTAATAGTAGAGATTTAGTGTGTGCACTATAGGAGTGCTTTTTGTCTCTGTAGATCAGTTGCTCAACAACATAATCATGTACCGCTCAGTACATGTATTACTGTTGGGAGGTTCAAAAATCAGAACTCAAAAAGTTCAACCTTGATGCTATTGTGCACATGCAAAGTTACATAAGTATTTGTTAAAATTGCTCCCAGTACTTGACGTATTCCATGCAATGCTTACTAGATTGCTCTAAAAAAAGTGACATGTATTTGCGAATTTAATATTGGTATAGCAGTTAAATATGTATTATATCATCGGTTGCAGTTGCGGATCTACCATTGGGGCGAGCTGGGGCGGCCGCCCCGGGTCTTGGGTCGCGGAGCATCGACCCCCGCTGCCTATCTTTCGTCCGGCCCTCTCAGTTTTCCTTCGGCGGCTAGCAGTTCATAGCGGCTCGGCTGCGTGCGTCTTTCTGTGAAGGGGTGGGTGACTTGAGGTTGAGGGAGAGAAGAATTGGGCTTGGGCTGGATATATAATTTAGATCTCACCAAACGTCCACACACACACACAGCCACCAAACTACGTATCAATCATGTTTCTCAAAAAAAAAACTATCAATGATGTCCTAAAAAATAAAAAATAAAACCAATCCAGTACTTTGACCAATAAAATGTAGGTTACATGTCACAAAAACTATACCATCCAATTAATATTGAAAAGTAGTTTTCAACGGTGTACTTTTTATGATATATAATTCATATATTACTGATGATTTACTGTCAAAAATTTAATGACAAAAAACCAGAATACCATGTAAATAGAGAGGGAGTAGTAGTTTCTAAGACCCTTTTTTGCTTTCTCACGTGTTTGGTATTTGAATTTATAAATTTTGGTTCAGTACACTTGCTTTTCGTATCCATTTTTTTAGATCCAATTGTTCGCCCCGGCAAACTTCGATTCCTGGGTCCGCCACACTGCCGGTTCATAATGAAATGCAGAAACAGTTCGATGTGTGTATATGCATCCATTCATACTTGTCAATTCTTTTTCCTTTGTTGTTTTTTTATTTCTTGGTACACATGTGGTTCAGGAAAAAAAGTGATCCAAACTTCAAAGAAAAACCATTGTGGAGTTGACGTTTCAAAGCCGAGAACGCCTGGATACGCCGTGCCCACCGGTGCAGGAGAAAAAAACCAGATGCACACGTTCATATTTTGAGACACACTCAGTTCAAAATCTAATTTTAGTTCATTGCAATTCTTATTTTTACTTAAGCCCCGTTTATTATTTTACTGTAGTGTTTAGTGCACTTTTGGGACTACTTTGGTAGTTGTGGAGGTTCATAAAGATGTCAAAGTTCATGCATGAATAACATAAAGGTTCAAAGATCAAACCAGGATAAATTCACCTGCAAGTAATATTGTTCTATCCTCTTAACTCTTAATTAGTACATTCCATCCATCTGATCTTATGGTGAGAGTTGACTTTTAGAGGGCTTGCTACAAAAGCTGAGTATTCAGTTCCGGTACTAGATTTTAATGCACCATTTGCACTGAAAAACTTGAATATTATCAACTAAAAAAATGTATCACCCAACCTACCACTGTTCAATTGTTTTGCTGATGTATTGGAGTGATGGGCTATGTGTGCATGTTTGTGGCTGTGAAACCTGACATGTGTTCAAAGTGATCTTGCACTGTTGAGATATGAATTTTGAATCTTGGTCATGAGTTTACCTAAGACAAAGCATAGTTTAGTTTATTTTCTAAATTTAAAAAAGGTCATGGACAACACTTGACATACAGATAAAAACTGAACTATATAAAGATCATGCCTTGGTTTGCTGGAGACTTGTGTTTGTGGGATCGATGTGTGTTGTTTTTGTAGTGAAAAAACGTGCCATTTCCAGGATTGTTTTTTTTTTGCAAAGTAAAAAAAATCAGTAAGTTCACAAAGGTCAGCACTTTATGTTTAGAAGAAATAAGAAGTTCCTTGTAAACAAACCACAGGAAATTTCACGAAGAAAAACTTTGTAAGTTCAAAATGGCTATGGGAAAACTTTGTAGGTCCAGATGGGTATACAAAACTTTGTAAGCTCAAAATGGGTACGTCTAATAGTGCAGGAATAAAAAAACTAAACCCAACAAAGCCATCACACCATTTTATTTCTCTGGCGTAATTTCCTTAATGAATGCCGACCAATATGCTTTCCTGGAGGTTCAGTTCTTCGTCGCATGTTTCACTAGCTGAAAATGCATGGTGTTCTGAAATTGCTTGCGGACCACTAACTGAAATTGCTTGACGAACAGAGCAAAGGTTGTATCTTCATCTACTGTTTTTCAGATATTCATCATATGCACCAGCACGACTATATTTGCTTGTTATCATCTAGTGGCACCATTAACATTTTGATAGTCCTTCTGCAGGGCCCAAATCCACTATCGTGCAAGAAAAAGAAAGCAAAGCCCCAACCATCAGCTGCTCAATCATCAGGTAATTAATCAACACTAAAGCATACGTGTCTAATCCAATGTTGCGAAAGCAAGCTTGGAGTTTCCTGACTTATCTTGAGGTGTAGAACTGATAGTAAGATTGAGAAGAGATAATGCAACAAAAATCTTAGATAGGGCAGTGAAGTCCGTTGCGCATTCTAATTTTTTGCAGCTCCGGACATCAGTTGTATTTAGACATGGATGGATCTACACCCGAAGCACATATATCTGACAAGCATGATCACATGTCCCCTTCAAGGTCTGATGGACGATGCAGAGGCGAAGCGAAAGACGGTTAGGAAACGCAAGAGAAATGGCAACGACAGCAAGTCCATGTGTATTTAACAACAAGTCCATGTATTACTACATGAGAAGTACTGCTAGTAAGACTTCACTGCCCCATTTCAACAAACTTGTATACGCAATCCTGGTTTGACAAAGTACTCTGCTGCTACTGGTTTCAGTTCACTCACTGGATTTGCAGGCTCACGGCCATCCTCTAACACCCGTCAGTGCCACCGATTTGAAGGAGCTCCATGAGCATGTACTTCTCTTGGTATACAATTTCGTTCCTCCCTTTATTGCAGTCATTTTGGTTAGTAAACTTGTATGGACAAAAAAGAATCGTGCCAGGAAGTTCATATCTTAAAACTAGATAAGTTCAAAAAACAAACCATGAACAGTTTGAAAAAGAACCACCCTCACCCTAGCCACCCTCGCGCCACTGCGGCGCCTAGGCCGTTCACTTCCGGTACCAAAGTCCGTTCACCGGTGACACAGAGGCCGTTCAACGATGCAATGTGAGGTCTGGCCTTTCCCCTTCCTCTTTTTATGTAGCCTCCGAGTCAAAGTTCACCTCCATGTGCTGCTCCACTCGTAGCTTACAGCCTACCCTCGAGAAAGTTCGTACCATGCATGAGATCAGTTCAACCTATGCACTTGGTACGTTTGTGGGAATGTCTGAGCAAAAAGAGAAACCATATATTTTTTTTGCAACAGTTCGACCCTGCATCCCATGAGTTCCTGATTTTGTTTTGTGCAACAATTCAACCTTGGCGCTTGTGGCAGTCCCACAAGGACGAGTGTGGTCTATGATCGAATCAGGTCTGGCCCGCCCCTCCCATCAGTTCCTCTTCCCCCTTCCTTCTCTATCGCCCATAACCTCAGCCATCGGCCACCCCGGTCCTGCAGGATGATGTGAAACAATCAGTTCAATTTCACATTGACTAACTTGTCACACACTCAGTTCAATTTCTTGATTTAGTATAATTCAATATGAAATCTAGTTTTAGTTCAAAGACTGCTACTGTTTGTTTCCTAATGCAACAAGGTGGTGAGCTTGTTTAGTGAGTTTCCTGATGCATGTTCTGCAACCTGTCAGTGCAGATTGGAGAAGGAGAAACGTCCAAAGTGTGAGTTCTGTGACGTCATCATTCGCCCAAGGTATCTCAATAATTCTCAGTTTTAGTTTTGTGTTCAGGGGATTTCTAGACTGTTGGGGCAAGTGATGCGTTCTGTTTTTGACTGTTCAGTCGACGTGCGAGAGCAAAATAAGCACTATCTGTCTAGAAGTGGTGTTTGAAACCCATTTTAACTGTGAAATCTGTAGATGATTAAGATTTTTGCATGTTATTTAATTGGGTGAACCATTGAATCCCAAAGAACTCCAAAAATGCAATGAGGCCCTAAATGGACTAGTACTGGGATGGGGAGATCCTCCTGGGAAGCCTCCATGTTTGGTCAGGTTTGGTTGCCTTAAAAGCATGCCTTCAAAAATGCTTTTCTGAACAGATTATCATGTATATCTTGCCTATGTAGCTCGTTAAAATGCACTATGTACAAACGAAAAATACACTAGGCCTACCAGTTCACTATGTATGTTATTACCAATTCATAAATAAGCACATATGAAAGTTCGACGGGTGTTATTGAAACAATTTGGTTCATTGCTTTTATGTTATATGACAAATCACTGTGATTTTTTCATCACTTCAACAAAAACTGTACAACAGCTCAAACTCTGAGAGCTATTTAAGTTTGAATATTTTTAAGAATGATACATATATGTTGTACTCTCTGCCTATACAGTGCATTTTGCAGTTCTGTGCTAAAAAATGGATTTATCTATTTTGCACCATATTCACCAAGTCGAGCATGCAGCAGCCAGGGTATACATGGTTGTTGGGAGCCGTCCAAGTCAAGCTCTGACCGCAGTCCAAGTGGGACTGCGACCACCATCTAATGTCAGACGGCAAGAGCCAACCGGATGTATTTGTCTAGCCTTACTTGGGGTGGCTTCTTTGCAACTACAGGTTTGGAATTCAGTGCGAAAAACTGCAGGTTAGAAGTTCTAGAATGATTTTTTTTGATTTAATGCAATCCTCCTGTGGAAGCACTAAAACGCGCTACCTGTTGAATTGATACTGAAGACAAGGAGCAGGACCAAGTGTGCTAGAAGTTTTTTTGTGCCCATGTGCGAAAGCACTTTATTTTTCTGATAATTATTATTGTGTTCATGTGGGTGCTTGAAAAGTTCTATGCAAGAATAAGCCAATGATTTTTGTGCTGAGGTCGGTTGTAACATCCCAAATTTTTAATTTGGAATGCTATACATTAGATCATCATTGCATATCATATTTTATTGCATTTTGGTTGATCCTAGAAATTCTACGCAACTCAAGGACCGGCGGAGAGAGTTGGGGATTTCGTTATTTTCATTTTGAGTTTCCTCAAATTTTGAAAAGAGGATCATTTGATTTTAATTATTTTTCTCTTCGAATATCTCTTAGATGAAAATAAAAAAGAGGGGATAAAATGAATTCCCAAAAATAAAGAAATATTGAAGGTTAAATATTAAAATCAAATAAGATGTTTATTCGGAGTTTTATCGCTATTTTATTTGAATTAGGAAAAAATGCGTTTTTCAAAATTGCATTAGAGGCCCAAATAAATGTTCACCTTGTCCACTATAATTTTTAGAGGAGAGCAAAAATTTATTTCAGGATTTTTGGAGTCCATTTAGTATTTCTTTTATTTGTTTTTCTGCGTGTCGGAATATTAAAAAAACGAACCGACTTACCGGGCCGCGTCCGCCTGGGACACCGACCTCGCCGGCCCTTTAAAAGGCCAAAGGCCCGAGCCTCCAGTGCCCCCACTGAAACCCTAGCCGCCAGCCCACCGCCAGATTCGCGCTACCACCGCCGGATCCGTCCCGCCGCCGCCGGAGCCCGCCGTCGCCACCCCGTCGCCTCGCCGCCCGTCGCCGCCGCTGTCGTACGCCGGAGCCACCGCTGTCCCGCCGCTGACCCCGCCGGACCTCGCCGAGGTAAACGCCCACCGCCGCCAGTTTTTGTTAAGAAACCGCCTGTTTTTTTTTCAAAAATAAACCCTAGTTTTTTTATAAATTGGTTTTATTTTTTCCGGTTTAGTTAAATGACAGACTGTCGTCCGTACGTTCGTTTCAACGATCGATGTTCACCTATTAGCCGCAGACAGCGAACATTCGTTCGTTATCCTGTTCGTCAATTTTTCTTTGTCCAGGGTTTTTCCGCGATTATTTTCGATTGCGATTTCTGCCCTGATCTTCATTTTAGTTTATCTTTTCACCCGTTCATCGGAATGAGGCGATTCAAGCGCCTAGATCTTCGTCTTGAAGCCTTCCTTCTGTTTAAACAACTTGAACAAGATTTTGGTACTGTAAACTTTGACTTAAGTCCAGATTAGTAAAAGGATCTTATTTCTTTCGTAGTTTGAGTTTCGTTGCTTCGTTTGGTTTAATTCTTTTTGCAAACCGGAGTTCTTAAGTTAAACTTTCTGGTAAGATCTCTTATTTGAGTTTTACCCATGCTTCTGGTTGAGTTCTTATTGTATGCTTTGTTTGTTTGCGATAGAGGACCTAGAGTGCGAAGCGTGCTACTACGAGTCTCTATGTTTCACGGATCATCAGCAAGGCAAGTAACACTTTGATCATACCTCTTTACTACCTAGTTTTATTGCATTAGATAAACCCTCAAACAATTGCATGGTTAGGATCTGATTAACATGTGGGTTTTGGGAAGTAGATGATGAGGTAGAACCTATTGCCTTGTTTATTATCAAACCTTTGGGAGTTACTTCTACGTTATGCTTATATTGCTATGCTATGCTTGTAGACGTGGTTTGGGTGAGTGTATCCATGACAGATGTGAGTATTGTTAATTAATGGTTAATTTAAGGTGGCTACTTAAATACACATATGGGTGGATTACTTCATGCACCCTGGAGTACCCAGTGGTTGCCAGGGCACCTGGAGAATCCAGTGTTGTCCTAGGATATCCCGGAGTACCCGTGTGATCATCCTACGGTGCGCCACCCAGGCTCAAAGGGATTATAAGATTATTCATGCTTGAAACTTCCGTGTGTAGCCACAAGCCAATATGGGCTCTGGCATAGTTGAGTAAGTTGCGTGAAGCTCTTGAAGAGGTAGACTAGCAGATGTAGTGGGTTGTAGGTGGTACTATATACCTAGAGTAGAGAGTTAATGCTTCTGAAAGACTGTGTCTCGAATCTCCGACCATGGATGTATTCGAGTCTTGTGGGGAAAAGTGTGCAAACCACTGCAGAGTGTATAAACTAATCATGGTTAGCTGTGTCCCCGGTTATGGACGTCTTGAGTATCTGGTACTTGGATTATCATGTTGATCTCATCACTCTAAACTAATTTGATTTTGGTTAATGATGATGTTTAATTGGGATTGAGTTGGAGGAACCTTCTCAATGTTTAACAACCACCATGATAGTTAAATTAAATTTATTCCTTTGTTGTAGGGAAAAATTGGCTTTGTGCAAAATTGTAACCGTAGAGCTTTCCACCAGCCATATATGCATGTAGTGATAGCATTTATTCTATTCATTACTCCATGTGTTACATTGCCAGCATATTCCATGCGCTGACCCGTTTCGGGCTGCAACGTTTCATGTTGCAGACTTTTTAAACGACGAGTAAGGTGCCATAGGTCGTTGTCTTTCACTCAGCTATGCCGTTGGAGTTGATGGACTCGCTTCATCTTCCAAGCCTTCCACTATTATCGTTCTTAGATGGCCTTAAGCCATATTATTGTAATAAGTTCTCTTTTGGAGACATTCGATGTAATAAGTGTGTGATTGCTACTCTATTATTATTCCTCAAGTATTGTGCGTGTTAGCATTACCAATCCAGGGATGACACTGATGCACAGGGATCAGACTGTTTGAGGTCTGGTCGCTACAAGATGGTATCAGAGCACATGCTGACTGTAGGACACGACCAGTAAGCTAAAACCCTAGATCACCCTTCTCTTCTCATTTCTGACTCCTCTCCCTTTTCTACACTATAGGATGGCGGATGCAAGGAACAAGTTCACGCAACCGGATGAAGATACACCTTTTGGACGACACTTGAAGGAAGCCACTAGATACCTGAACATCGGAATACTAAGCTTCACCGGGACCTACATCGCCACTTTACCAGAAGAGGAGCGTTGGATGATTCGAGTTCAAGTTCCAGGAAGGACGTTCATGCCAGTCATTGAGCCCATAGAGTTTTCCTTTGATGCACCAACCTGAAGTCTAGGAAAGAGCATGGCAGCCCACATCACCATGGGACGCATTGGAGAAGTTTACCACAAGGATCTCAAGGATACTATCTACCAGATTTGTGTGCCCCGAGATGAGCAATGGGAGATGATCAGCACCAGGAGGGATAGGTCCATTGCAGCTTTCATCCAGGAGTTAAACCAGCACATTCGATGCCAAGAGAACCAGATGTGAGCAGGCATGATAGATCTGAAGAAGGCAATGACCAGGATCACGGAGCTGGAGGAAGAACTCAAGTATACACACGATGGATATGAGGAGGAAATGACGATACTCATGGAGAAGAATGACGATCTGACGAGGAAGCTAGGAGTATTCATGGGAGACCCCGCGCCAGGAGGAGAAGACGATGATTCCACTTGTCCGGAGAACTACATCATCATCGACGACACCGACTCGGACCCCGATGATAGCGATGATGACTAAGTTGATGAAGCTGGAGCAGATATCATGGAGTCTTCCACCGATTAAAACTTCTAGTCGACCACCATATCAGTAGTAGTATTCCCCCATGTATATAGTATAGTCCGAGCACTTTTGTAACGATAGTTAGACCGCTTGTATGCCCTTGTGTGATTTGATTGAAGTGATATGTTTGTGTTTGTCTCATGGGTAGTGTTTTCCCTCTAGACCTCATTCTATTCTGTTTTCTCATCTTTTCTAGACCCATCAGATGCCTTCGAGACGTGACAATGGATTTGCTTTCCCACCGGAGCTCACTCATTGATCCAGCAGCAGAATGCCTTGATGCAGATACTAGTCCAGAATCAGAACCAGGGGAACAACAACAACAACCCACCACCATCACCACCTGTTGACCACTTAGCCCGTTTTCTAAGGCTGAATCCGCCGGTGTTCTCCAGTAGCACCGAGCCGATTGTTGCAGATGATTGGCTCCGCAAGATTCGAAGGGAGTTGACCACTGCAGGATGCATAGATGCGGAGAGAGTGTGTTTTGCTACACATCAGCTTGATGGACCCGCAACATCATGGTGGGAGAATTTCACAGCCACTTATCCCATCGACACTATCACATGGGACCAGTTTCAGCAAGCTTTTCGCACTGCTCATGTTTCAGCAGGAGCTATGGCCATGAAGAAGCGTGAGTTTCGCAACTTGCGCCAAGGAGGACACATAGTGGGCCAGTATGTGGATGATTTTAGTAAGTTAGCACGTTATGCCCCGGATGACGTCGCTACGGATGCAACTAAGTAGGAGAAGTTTTTGGAAGGACTGAATAATGAGCTGAGCATGCAGTTGATGGCGACAACTTTCAACAACTACCAGGAGTTGGTAGACAGAGCTCTCATGATTGAAGGGAAGCAGCAGCAGATTGACAATAGCAAGAGGAAGTATGGACAAGGGAAGTACAATTCAGGAGCTCAGCAGAGGCCCCGTTTTACCCCGAACTCGGGAGGACACCTTCACCATAACCATGGAGGCCATAATTCCAATGGAGGAAGTTCGCATAACCATAGTGGCCCCAAAAATGGAAATGGAAATGGAGGAAGCAACGGCCAGAAGTGTTCCAACCCAGGAACACCCGCCAAGAAGGATCTAAGTCACATTACTTGTTTCAAGTGCGGGAAGAATGGACATTACGCCATGGAGTGTTCTGAAGCAAAGAATGGAAATGTCAATGGAAGCTCTGGGAAGAAGCCCAACCCTTTCAATAGGGGACAAGTGAACCATGTTAGCTTGGAGGAGGTTGAAGCACAGCCAGATGCAGTAATAGGTAAGTTTTTGGTTAAGTCATTTACTACAATCATTCTTTTTGGTACTGGTGCATCGCATTCATACATATCAAGGGGATTTGTGGATAAGTTAACCTGCCAACCCAAGCCCTTAGGTCACCCATGTTAGTAACCTCGCCAGGAGCAGAGTATATGGCTAGCCTATGGTGTGATCGGTTACCATTAAGGATTGGTAACTACGTGTTCCCCCAGACCTAATAGTACTGGAGTCACAAGGACTGGATGTAATATTAGGCATGGATTGGTTGTCGAAGTATGGAGGGAACATTGACTGCGCCAGTAAGTCGATTTTTCTCACCACCCCAGAAGGAAGAAGGATTAAGTATGTATCCCGGCATGTGCCAAAGAGGACTCAAGTGAATTCCTTATCAGGAGTTGTACAGGAGGAAGTACCAGTGGTGAAGGATTTCCCTGATGTATTTCTAGAGGAGTTGCCAGGCATGCCACCTGACAGAGACATCGAGTTTTTGATTGAGCTTTTGCCAGGCACAGGGCCAATATCTAAGAGACCGTATAGGATGCACGCAAAGGATTTGGAAGAAATTAAGAAGAAGATTAAAGAGTTACTGGATAAAGGCTATATTCACCCAAGTTCATCACCTTGGGGATCACCAGTGCTTCTAGTGGAGAAGAAGGATGGATCGTTGAGGATGGTTGTTGATTATCGTGGATTGAATGAAGTAACGATCAAGAACAAGTACCCACTGCCGATGATCAATGATTTGTTTGACCAGTTGCAAGGAGCTAAAGTATTTTCCAAGATCGATCTGCAATCAGGATACCACCGGCTGAAGATTCGAGAGCAGGATATACCTAAGACAGCTTTTACCACAAGGTATGGGCTATATGAGTATACCGTTATGTCATTTGGTCTGACTAACGCACCTGCCTATTTCATGAACATGATGAACAAGGTGTTTATGGAGTTTTTGGATAAGTTCATTGTGGTGTTCATTGACGATATACTGGTCTACTCGAAGAATGAAGAGGAGCATAAGGAGCATTTGCATTTGGTACTTGGGAAGCTCAGAGAACATCAGTTATATGCCAAGTTTAGCAAGTGTGAGTTTTGGTTGAAGGAAGTTGGATTCCT
This sequence comes from Triticum dicoccoides, assembly GCF_002162155.2. Classification (NCBI taxonomy): domain Eukaryota; kingdom Viridiplantae; phylum Streptophyta; class Magnoliopsida; order Poales; family Poaceae; genus Triticum; species Triticum dicoccoides. The sequence goes on from NC_041393.1 coordinate 485,770,709, forward strand.
CGGACATGTTATATCCGGAGAAGGAATAGCAGTAGACCCCACCAAGGTTGTCACGGTGGCTAATTGGGAAGCACCCACGTCAGTTGGAGAGATCCGGATTTTTCTTGGACTCACAGGATATTACAGAAGGTTCATTGAGAATTTCTCAAAGATTGCTAAGCCCATGATGGAGTTGTTGAAGAAGGACACCAAGTTCAAATGGACTGAGGAATGTGAGGCCAGTTTTCAGGAGTTGAAGAAACGCTTGGTTACAGCCCCAGTGTTGATTCTTCCAGATCAACGCAAGGATTATCAAGTGTATTGCGACGCTTCTCGTCGAGGACTTGGAGCAGTGCTGATGCAGGAGGGAAGAGTTGCTTCATATGCCTCACGATAGCTTAAACCCCATGAGTTGAATTATAATATGCACGATTTGGAGTTAGCAGCCGTAGTGCATGCGTTGAAGACATGGAGATATTTTCTAATCAAAAACCATTGTGAGGTGTACACGGATCACAAGAGTTTGAAGTATATCTTCACGCAGAAGGAGTTGAATCTCAGGCAGAGGACATGGTTGGAGCTCATCAAGGATTATGATATGAGGTTGCACTATCAACCCGGAAAGGCTAACATAGTAGCCGATGCGTTGAGTCGCAAGAGTCATGTCAATACACTCATGGCCGGAGGATTACCCAAGGAGTTAGCCGAGGATCTTCGCGAGCTATGTTTGGAAATAGTTCCAAGAGGTTATGTAGCAGCATTGGAAATTCAGTCTACCTTGATGGATAAGATCAGAGAAGCTTAGAAGACGGACAAAGAGATTGCCAAGATAAAGAAAAGGATGAGCAAAGGAAAGGCTAAAGGATTTCGTGAGGATGAGCACGATACCTTATGGTTTGAGGATCGCGTATATGTGCCTAATGACCCCGAGATCAGGAAGTTGATTCTATAGGAGGCCCATGATTCGCCGTATTCGATTCACCCAGGAAATACCAAGATGTATCTAGATTTGAAGGACAGTTTCTGGTGGACCAAAATGAAGAAGGATATTGCTGAGTATGTAGCAGTTTGTGATGTATGTCAGAGAGTGAAGGCAGAGCATCAGAAGCCAGCAGGATTGCTACAGCCATTGTCGATACCCGAATGGAAGTGGGATAAACTAGGCATGGATTTTATCACGGGATTGCCCGGACTCGTTCAGGCTATGACTCGATATGGGTTGTAGTCGATCATTTGGCGAAGGTAGCTCATTTCATCCCCGCGAAGACCACTTACACCAGTGCTAAGTTGGCCAAGATATACATGACCAGGATCGTATGTCTGCATGGAGTTCCGAGGTGTATCAGATAGAGGAACCCAGTTTACCTCAAGGTTTTGGAATCAGTTGCATGAGACTTTGGGTACCAGGCTAGAGTTCAGTATAGCCTTTCATCCCCAGACAGATGGACAGACCGAGAGAGTCAATCAGATTTTGGAGGAGATGTTGAGAGCTTGTGCACTAGATTATGGATCTAGTTGGGACGACAATTTGCCATATGCAGAGTTCTCTTACAACAACAGTTATCAAGCCAGTTTGAAGATGGCCCCTTTCGAAGCTTTGTACAGAAGGAGGTGCAGGATACCGTTGCTATGGGACGAAGTTGGAGACTGTCAGTTGTTTGGACCAGATTGGATTAAGGAATCTGAAGAGAATGTTAAGTTGATTCGTGATAGACTCAAGGTAGCCCAGTCCAGGCAGAAGAGCTATGCAAATTCTAAACGCAAGGAGACAGTTTACCAAGTCGGAGACAAAGTTTATCTTCGTGTGTCCCCACTTCGAGGAGTTAAGCTTTTGGAGTTAATTGGAAAGTTAGCACCACGTTTTGTGGGACCATACAAAGTTTTGGAGCGTATGGGAGAAGTTGCTTACAAGTTGGAATTGCTAGAAGGATTGTCAGGAGGCCACGATGTATTCCACGTTTCCCAGTTGAAGAAGTGCCACGCAAAGATGGCCGATATCCCTCTAAGAGATACAGTGCCACTAGAAGCGATTCAGTTGGATAGTGATTTGACCTACGAGGAGAAACCAGTGAAGATTCTCGAGTTTGCCAGCCGAGTCACACAGAGCAAGGTTATCAAATTCTGCAAAGTTCAGTGGAGCCACCATACCGATGATGAAGGCACCTGGGAACGAGAGGAAGACCTACTGAAGTACCACCTGCACCTATTTTCTAGCCAACCCGAATCTCGAGGGCGTGATTCATCTTAAGGGGGGTAGGTTTGTAACATCCCAAATTTTCAATTTGGAATGTTATACATTAGATCATCATTGCGTATCATATTTTATTGCATTTTGGTTGATCCTAGAAATTCTACGCAACTCAAGGACACGTGGAGAGAGTTGGGGATTTCGTTATTTTCATATTTGAGTTTTCTCAAATTTTGAAAAGAGGATAATTTGATTTTAATTACTTTTCTCTTCGAATATTTCTTCGATGAAAATAAAAGAGAGGGGATAAAATGACTTCCCCAAAATAAACAAATATTGAAGGTTAAATATTAAAATCAAATAAGATTTTTATTCGGAGTTTTATCGCTATTTTATTTGAATTAGGAAAAAAATGTGTTTTTCAAAATTGCATTAGAGACCCAAATAAATGTTCACCTTGTTCGCTATATTTTTAGAGGACAGGGAAAATTTATTTCTGGATTTTTGGAGTCCGTTTAGTATTTCTTTTATTTGTTTTTTGCGCGTCGGAATATTTTTTTTAAAAAAACGAACCGACTTATCGGGCCATGTCCGCTTGGGACACCGACCCGGCCGACCCTTTAAAAGGATGAAGGCCCGAGCCGCCAGCGGCCCCACTGAAACCCTAGCTTCCAGCCCCGCCGCCCGATCCGCGCCGTCGCCGCCGGATCCGTCCCGCCGCCCCCGAAGCCCGCCGTCGCCACCCCGTCGCCTCACCGCCCGTTGCCGCAGCCGTCCCGCCGCCGACCCCGCTGGACCTCGCGGAGGTAGCTGCCCGCCGCCGCCGGTTTTTATTAGGAAAAGGCCCGTTTTTAAAAAAAAAACCTAGGTTTTTTTATAGATCGGTTTTATTTTTTTCCGGTCTAGTTAAATAACAGAGGTTCGTCCGTACGTTCGTTTCAATGAACGATGTTCACCTGTTAGCCGCAGACAGCGAATGTTCGTTCGTTAGCCTGTTCGTCAGTTTTTCTTCTTCCAGGGTTTTTCCGCGATTATTTTCGATCGCGATTTCTGCCCTGATCTTCGTTTTAGTTTATCTTTTCGCTCGTTTACCGGAATCAGGCGATTCAAGCGCTCGAGGCCCTCTTTCTGTTTAAACAACTTGAACAAGATTTTGGTAATGTAAACTTTGACTTAAGTCCAGATTAGTAAACAGATCTTGTTTCTTTCGTAGTTTGAGTTTCGTTGCTTCATTTGGTTTAATTCTTTTTGCAAACCAGAGTTCTTAAGTTTAACTTTCTAGTCCGATCTTTCATTTTAGTTTTACCTGTGCTTCTAGTTGAGTGCTTATTGTATGCTTTGTTTGTTTGCGGTAGAGTACCTGGAGTGCGAAGCGTGCTACTACGAGTCTCTAGGTTTCACGGATCATCAGCAAGGCAAGTAACACTTTGATCATACCTGTTTACTACCCAGTTTTATTGCATTAGATCAACCCTCAAACAATTGCATGGTTAGGATCTGATTAACATGTGGGTTTTGGCAAGTAGATGATGAGGTAGAACCTATTGCCCTGTTTATTATCAAACCTTTGCGAGTTACTTCTATGTTATGCTTATATTGCTATACTATGCTCGTAGACGTGGTTTGGGTGAGTGTATCCATGACAGATGTGAGTACTGTTAATTAATGGTTAATTTAAGGTGACTACTTAAATACACATCTGGGTAGATTGCTTGAGGCACCCTGGAGTACCCAGTGGTTGTCAGGGCACCTAAAGAATCCAGTGTTGTCCTAGGATATCCCAGAGTACCCGTGCGGTCATCCTACGGTCCGCCACCCAGGCTCTAAGGGATCATAAGATTATTCATGCTAGAAACTTCCGTGTGCAGCCACAAGCCAATATGGGCTCTGGCATAGTTGAGTAAGTTGCGTGAAGCTCTTGAAGAGGTAGCCTAGCAGATGTAGTGGGTTGTAGTAGGTGGTACTGTCTACCCAGAGTAGAGAGTTAATGCTTCAGAAAGACTGTGTCTCGAATCTCCGATCATGGATGTATTCGAGTCTTGTGAGGAAAAGTGCGCAAACTTCTGCATAGTGTACAAACTAATCATGGTTAGCCGTGTCCCCGGTTATGGACGTCTTGAGTATCTGGTTCTTGGATTATCATGTTGATCTCATCACTCTAAACTAATTTGATTTGGGTTAATGATGATGTTTAACTGGGATTGAGTTGGAGGAACCTTCTCAATGTTTAACAACCACCATGATAGTTAAATAAAATTTATTCCTTTGTTGTAGGGAAAATTGGATTTATGCAAAACTGTAACCATAGAGCTTTTCACCAGCCATATATGCATGTAGTGATAGCATTTATTCTGTTCATTACTCCATGTGTTACATTGTCAGCATATTCCATGTGCTATCCCGTTTCGGGCTGCAATGTTTCATGTTGCAGACTTTTCAGACGACGAGTAAGGTGCCATAGGTTGTTGTCTTTCACTCAGCTATGCCGTTGGAGTTGATGGACTCACTTTATCTTTCAAGCCTTCCGCTGTTATCCCTTTTAGATGGCCTTAAGCCATATTATTGTAATAAGTTCTCTTTTGGAGACATTCGATGTAATAAGTGTGTGATTGCTACTCTGGTATAATTCCTCGAGTACTGTGCGTGTCAGCATTACCGATCCAGGGATGACACTGATGCACAGAGATCAGACTGTTCGAGGTCTGGTCGCTACATCGGTGCTGTGGATAATATGATTCATGTACATGTATTATATGTGTGGAAATAATTTCTGTCAAATGATGAAAGGAAAAATGGTTTGAATTAAAAATATTGATCAATATAAATTAAAAAACGGTAGTCCGTTCGGAATAAAAGAAATGGTAGAAATTCAAATTGTAAAAGTTGAAGCAAAAAATGAAACCCCATGGAAATTCAAATGGTAAAAGTACAAGTCGTTGAGAGAGGTTGAGAACATCATTGTGAAAAAAATGTGAGTTCAAAAAGAAACAAACAAAAAAAATTCTTTTTGAAAAAATTATTATTTAGTTCGACGATATAAACTATGTAAGTACATGGCGATGATACCATAAACCATTGAAACTTTAAGAGGAAAACCTTACCCAAAAAACAAAGTAAAAGTCCAATATATGAAAACGTGCTTAGTACAAATCCATACGGAGATCAGTTCGAGTACTTTGTTTCCGGAACGAAAAAGAAAAATACGACATGCTTCACCGTATTCGAAATTACTCTATGAAATAATACATCGGTACAAACACACAAAAAGATCAGTACAAGTACTCTATTTTTTCTGACGGAAAACAGCACGATGGGTTTCACCGTAATCCAAATTACTCTTCAACGGTTGCAAATTTGAGAAAACATTCAGCATGACTAAGTTTCATAATTTTGATATCTTTCCAATCGTATATTATTTGCCTCTTTTCGACAAACTTTTAAAAAAATCGCGTTCGAAATCAAATTTGACCATATTCGAATTTATTTTTAAACCATAAGGAATTAGAAAAACATTTCAATATGAAAAAGTTGCGCATTTTTCATAGATTTCCAACGCCGTATCACTTGCATCCATCCGACAAACCATTTGCAAAAATCACGAAAATATGTTTCGCCCAGAATTTCACCGTTTTCCAAATTACTTTTAAATCGTACAGAACTAGAAAACACAATAGTTATACTGGAGATGCGGATCTTCACAAGCTTTCGAACGCCATCTTATTTGCTCAATTCCGACAAACCTTTGAAAATTGAGTCCAAAATACGAGTCACCTTTTCAGTTTAAATAAATGTTTTTTCAAAACTACTCTTAAACCATAATGATTTTGCAAAAACGTTCAATATACATGAAATATAGTTGTCAAGAGCTTTCCAACGATATATTACACGCCCCATTCCGACAAAAAAATTGCAAACTTTTTTTGAACTAAAGAAGACGATCTGTTAAACAAAACTGAAAGCATCAGTTCAACCGCTCAAAAATCATCAGTACAACCACCTCAAACCGTCAGTTCAAGTAGGGTAACAAAATAATATTCTATTATGCGAAACAAAATAGCCCATATGTGTATACACACACACACACACACATAAACACTATTCCGATCACGGGATCAGAATATTATTCTGAGCACAACATGAACTTCCGAAGTTACATGCCTGAACTTCCCTCTGTATGAACCCGACAGATACTACATACAACATACAAAATGCAAGTGGTGGTAACTACCACTGCTTATAGGAAACATTTGTCCTATATATTCAAGTGGTGGTAACTACCACTGCTTGTAGG
>NC_041393.1:485777422-485782539 GCF_002162155.2 Triticum dicoccoides
CGTGTAACAGAATATTATTCTGTTACCCTACTTGAACTGATGAATTCAAGCGGTTGTACTGATGAAATTCGAGCAGTTGAACCGATGCTTTTTGTTGCGGTTAAAAATCGTCTTCTTTAGTTCAAATTTTTTTGCATTTTTTTTGTCGAAATGGGGCGTGTAATATATCGTTAAAAAGCTCTTGACATCCACATTACAATCTTATAATTTGTTTTTGCAAAAAAATTATGATTTAAGAGCAGTTTTGAAAAAACTGTTTTTTTTCAAAAGCGAAAACATGAATCGTATTTTTGACTTAATTTTCAAACAGTTTGTCGGAATTTAGAAAATGAGATGGCGTTGGAAAGCTTGTGAAAATCCACAACTTCCATATATCTACTATTTTTTCAAATTCTATATGATTTAAAAGTAATTTGAAAAACGGTGAAATTCTGGGCGAAATGTTTTTTCAATGTTTTTTGCAAACCGTTTGTCGGCTTGACGCAAATGATACGGCATTGGAAAGCTAGGGAAAATGCGCAACTTTTGGGGTAAAGAAAGTTTTTTCTAATTCCTTACGGTTTAAATATGAATTCAAATATGGTTAAAATTGGTTTTGAACACGGTTTTTTAAAAAGTTTGTCGAAATGGGGCAACTAATATACCGTTGGATAGCTATCGAAAATGCGAAACTTATTCATGTTGGGCGTTTTCTCTACCTCACAACCGTTTAAGAGTAATTTGGAATACGGCAAGACAGATCCTGCTGTTTTCCCGTCTGAAAAACAGAGTACTTGTACTGATATGTGTGTGTTTGTACTGACCTATTTTTTGTAGAATAATTTTGAATTATTCTGAAAAAATAGTACTTGTACTGATGTTTGCATGGGTTTGTACTAAGCATGTTTTCACTAACTAGCTTTTGCACTGTTTTTGGGTAATATTTTTGCTCGTAATTTTTTAACGGTTTACTGTATCGTCGCCTCTGTACTTGCATGGTTTGTATCATCGAACTGAATGATATTTTATTCAAAAAATGTTTTGTTTTGTTTCTTTTTTTTTGAACTCAACATTTTTTTGACAACGATGTTCTGAACTTCTCTCATTTTACGACTTGTACCGAGGTACTTACTAAGCAGGATTTTCATGGGTTTTTTTGCTTGAATTTTTACAATTTGAATTTCTACCATTTCTTTTATTTCGAATGGACCACCGTTTTTAACTTGTATTGAGGTACTTACTACGCGCCGTACTGGGGTGGCTGTCGCGTGTGTTTTTGTGTGTTTTTTTAACTAACATTTTTTCAATGTTGTTCTCGACTTCTCTCATTTTACGACTTGAACTTTTACCATTTGAATTTTCGTGGGGTTTTGCTTAGGTTTTTTCACAAACTTATCTGGGACATCGTGTTGAACTTACAAATTTTACAACAATGGACGGCTATTTTTTGAGTTTTTTTGTAGAACTTTGCACCGAACTTGCATAGTTTATATCGTTGAACTGAATGCTATTTTTTTCCTAAAAAATGTTTTTGCGTATTTCCCTTTTCTGGAAGTCAATTCTTATTGCAACGATGTTTTAGACTTCTCTTGTTTTGCGACTTGAGCTTTTACCATTTTAAACTTTTACTATCTTGAATTATCATGTGTGGATGAGCACTTGAACTTATAGAATTTAAAGTTTTTTGTTTTAATTCTTGTTTGTTTTCTTGTCCGAACTTATGGAATCATCATCAGTGAACCTACATGGTTTCTATAGCTGAACTAAAATAAACTTCTACCCAAATAAATGTGAACACCAAGACATTTGTACAACAAAAACTGAATCTAATGCCAATATTGAGCTTGCAGGTTCCATACGCAAGCTAGCTACTGATCCTAAAATCAATCACCACCACAAGAACACAATAAAGTTCTCCAAATGTTTGCTCGAGGAAGAGCTAGCTGCTGAACCCAACCACATTTATCGCTGGGAGCAGCCAACTAGTAGTTTGTATAGGGATGTAGCGACGTCGGCGGCCGCCATCTCGCACCTAAGAATCAAACCAAATATTCAGGCGAATAAATAAGCGCACAAGAGATATTTCTTTAGCAAGAAATTTTCACGGAACAGGCAAACCAAACTTTTTCAATGAACTTTTCTATGTTTATCTGTTCGAACTTGCAAACTTTCCGAACTAGTACTTAGCTCGCTTGTCATATACAAACATTAACACAAGGATCAATTGGAGCAAACAACAGAACACAAAACTAAATAGATAAATATGCACCAAAAGTAGCATCTCTCGAATGGGCCATTATGCAGGCATCGCCGCCGGCAATACTTGGGGCACCGGAGAACCTGCACTGTTGGATTTTTCGAGAGGGAATTGAGGTCAACACATCCCCGTGCCTTTTTCTGTAGCAGCCACACTTGGTTTACCAACTCACACACACACAAAACTGATAACAAATTGGCACACGACCTGATGACAAGAGCACACACGAACTGATAACAAGAACACACCAGTTATTAACATAATATATAAATCCATTTTGGAAGATGAACCTCTAGCTGTTCACGCTAATGTATTACATAGCAAGACTGCTACTACTACTACAGATTAAATGTTGTATACATGTACCCTATACCTACCTAAACATTGTCACTTTGATGTAATATTTTTTGTTCTGTGTACTGACATCAAGAAAGAGTATAGAAAGATATGATCTACAATCCAGAACACATTTTCCAATAGCCAACAGAAAAAGACATGAGTTTTCATGAATAAAATGTTTACTGTTGCCATGGGCAACAAATCTTTTCGCAACAATATGATGGATGAGGCAGTAATATAAGGCAAGACATTTGAAGGATTGCCCACACTAAAATAAGGAATTGTACTGAACTTAAAATAATATTTGCACTGAACTAAAATTGATCTTTGTTTAGGCATTTAAGCAAACACCTGAAGAGCATCATGTTTTCTGCAAGTATATATGAACTTTTGAGAGGACACTTTATTTATTTCACTGCATTTTCTCCACAATTGGAGCGGCAAATGCCATCTGTTTTTTGTAAAATGGAAGTACAAAAACATTTGTAACATGAATTTTTGCTAATGGACATGTACTGATAAAATACTGCAGCAATTCTTTGAACTCTTTTTAGGTGATATATCTAAACTTACATAATTTTGAAACGTGTACTGATGATATTTTTGCGCACGCACCCAACTATTTAGTGTTTTTTCATGAACTGACAAAATAATACAAGCCAAACTAATAATGAGTTTAGTACAGAAACCAACTATAGAAAACGTACTTACTAAGCATCAGTAATCGAACTTCAAGCATTGTGTGTGTGTAAAATATACTTCTTTGAACCCAAGTGAACCCTATTTTGTAGGCGAACTTTTCCATGTAGATGTGCAGACCTAAAAAGGCTATGATGACAGAAGTGCTGTATAAAGCTCCACAAAGAACAAGAATATTTTTTGCCAAATGAATCATACAAAATATTAACCAAAAACCATTTGTATACACGTTATCCAGATATCTCATAAGCCATTTTTGTGTACAACATCATTATCAAGCACAAGTGCTATAGGAAGAAGATTGAAACACAAAATAAATTGGACTTACCAATGGGAAGTCGATGAACTGAAAAGCATATAGAAGATGAATTTGTGAATCTGGCTTTTTGATGCATCCTGTAAGAAAATAAGAACAAATATGAGACATGAGGTTTGCTAGGGGGGCTGCTGGTGGAAGGAGTAGTCCAGCGAAGGAATAGGGTAGTCTCGTAGAGATGGTTGGCGCAGACGCAACCGGATCGGGAACCGAAGCCATTCTGCAGGGAGGCCAGCGGCGGCACTCGGGATAGAGAAACCATCCAAGGTCCACACAAGGTCAGAGGTTGCGGATCCCAGGCACGCGGCAGCGGGTGGAGGTTGGAGCCAGTGGATGCTCGAGCATGGCAAAATCCTTGAACATGGCGTGCACCAGTAGTAGAACTTACTGATTCTCCACTACCTAAAATGCAGAACACATGGAAATTTCTCAAGTAATGCAATCCACCACAATGTTGAACTTCATACTCTGACCTTCAAACTCTCCCGACCGGCGCTGCTTCTCTCAGGACAAAGCCCAGGACCGGCGATGCTTCTCTCAGGCAATGGCGACAAGAACCTGCAGCAGCCGCACACAATAGTAGTTTTCCTGGCATCATACCAAAAGTCAACCAAAATAGTATTGTTCGTTAATAAACAATTGCCAAGAGTGTCCAATATGAAAAGTTTAAATCACTTAGTATATGTCAAAACTTGAATGGCAGATGTACCATGTGCATCTTACCAGGATTTTCAAACAAAGATTCTATAAATGTCACAGAAATATTGGATCAATACAGATGCTAGTTTACTTTGCTATGAGCAAATCTCCAAACTCATGATAGATATGTTTTAACTGTATAAAGCATTAGGAAATAATTGTACTGGTTTTTAGCATCTATTGGATCACTATCATAAATGGATTAATAGTTATGCAATAGTGCTTTTTGTTCCGAACAAACTTTTGGGCAAGAACATGTCCTGGCTAATGTATCACAGAAATAAATTTTTGTTTTGAACAACAAATGTTTTAGTTTAGGGAGATTGTAATGTCCGACAAACCTCCAGCATATATATTTTTGAACTGATTGATTTTCTAACATTGTACTGTTGTCGTGTAGAGGGAATTGAACACACAATACACGCTACCAAGTCTCATGTACAGTTCAACAATGCGGGCGAAATACACAGTGTAGCTCCTGCACCAACGGAGAGTAGGGGAGGTGGAAGATGGAGGGATACCTGCCTATCTTGCCGGTGGATGCCTGCTGGAGCACCTCCTGCTCCATCTGCCAATGATGGAAGAAGGTAATGGACGTCACTCTGATGGGGGGAGGAGGGACATGGGAAGAGGAGGAAACCAAGTGGAGCACAGATGAGTGTGCAACGCCGGGGCGGATCCGGCAGCATTCGTCACGGACGAGCATGGAGGAAGAAGGTGGGCGGGGTCAGCTGAGGTAGCCGGCGGCGCGCGGGGGAGAGAGCCAGACGGTGGCGCGTGGGGCAGAGAGCCAGGCAGCGGCGCGCGGGGAGAGAGCCCAGTGGCGGC
>NC_041393.1:485782920-485809581 GCF_002162155.2 Triticum dicoccoides
ATGAGTGTTGGCCATTTTTTGGGTTTGTTTTCGGGCCGGGGAAGTTTTCGATATTCGTCAGATTGCGCCCTTATAGTCCTGATGGTAACAGAATAATATTCTGTTACTAGTAACAGAATAGCTCTGTCCTATATATATATATATATATATATATATATATATATATATATATATATATATATATATATATATATATATATATATATATATAGAGAGAGAGAGAGAGAGAGAGAGAGAGAGAGATACATAAACAGTATTCTGATCACGGTATCAGAATATTATTATGATCGCAACCTGAACTTTCTCAGTTACACAACCTGAAATTTCCTCTGTAGGAACCCGACCTTAGGGCTATCTTCGCAATCGTGTCTCCCCGCGCGAATTATTCTGGTCAATCGTGTTCTATGTGATGTAAGTGTAATATGCAAACGGTTTTTAGCAACTAAATGCCTGTTTTGAATAGGAATCTCGCTCATTTGCTCTCGGGTCATGATGAACATGCGTGTGTTGCAGTTTTACTGCCTGAGTTGTTCGACCTGAACTTCCCCTAATGCTAGGTTGAACTTCTGCAAACATTGCCCAAATGGGGCTTGCGATATACCGTTGGAAAGTTATGGACAGGAGATCATGATCGAAGTTAAATTTTTGGCAAAATGTAAGCGGTTTAAGAGCAGTTTTGAAAACCGTTTTTTCTTCACACAAAAAACTGAATCGTATTTTCGATCGCATTTCTAAACCGTTTATTGGAATGAGGCAAATAATATGGCATTGGAAAGCTGCTGCAACACCGCTCCTTGCACATGTAGAAAGTTTTCTCTAATTTCCTACGGTTAAAGAGTAATTTGGAAAATCGTAAAATTTTGCAAACTGAATAGCCAAGTTCGTATTTTCGATGCCACTTCTAAAGGGCTAATCCAATTTAGGCAAGCGACATGGCGTTGGAAAGCTTATGAAAATGCGCTAATTTTTCATGTTGAAAGTTTTTTCTAATTTTGAACGGTTTAAAATTAATTTAGAAAACGATACAAGTTCCATCAAGTTTGTATTTTCAAGCTAATATTTTAACCGTGCGTCCGAATGTAGCAAATGATATAGCATTGGAAAGCTTGAGGAAATGTGAAACATTTTGGTATATATTGTTTCTCCCAATTCCTTATGGTTTTAAGTCAATTTCCAAAATTGCTAAAAAGGTTTTTTGGCCATAATTTCTACAAACTTTATCGGAGTGGGGCAAATAATGTACCGTTGAAAGGCTACGGAAAATGTGAAACTTTTTCATGTAGATGATTTTCTCTGACTCCTAGCCGTTTTCAAGTAATTTTCAAAACAACGAGATCATGCGTTTCATCTTTATCGCAAAACAGATTCTTCAAAAATGCACCACGTGAAGAACTTAATCTACTTGGCATGTCTACTTGAATTTCACTCTGTTTTTCACGTGCTTTTTTTTGCTCATAGCTCTCCATCCACTCACCAGAATTGAGCAAGAGATATACCAATGGGAAGTTGTTGTAAACACGCAACTTTTCCGTGTTGATCATTTTTTATACTCGCGACGATTTTAAAAGTTTATCATCTGAAATTCATTTAGTGTAGTAGTTGTACTTCCTGCTGTTTTAACGTTGAACTTCTATGACTTATTTTCGTTTGTAATTTTCTCATCCATTCGTTAGTGTTACACAAATGATATTCCTTTTGTACAAACCTCTCGCACGATAATTTTTTTAACTTTCTCCGATCGAGGACTTGAACTTATAACAACAACAAAATTGGACCTTGCATTTTAATTCATTTTTCTCATATTAAACACACACCATGTAGTCCATGAACTTTTTCCATTTTTATAATTTGAATTTTTTATTTTTTTTAAATCAAATTGCTCCCAAAAAATAAATTGAACTTCTTTGTGGATTGAGAGGATTATTTTAAAATGCAAAAAAACAATAACTTTTTTGTGTTTTCGAACAAGGAAATACAAGGTGAACCACTCTCGCAAGAGTTTTTGAACTTCCCAAGAAAGAGCACTTGAACTTCTTTCAACAAACCTTTTAAGCTTTTTCCTATACATTTATTCTCACCTGGAATGCATTCCTTGTCGTACTTGAACTTCTCGTTGTTTTCACTATGAACTTCTGTCGCATTTTTGTGTATACATCGAATTACACGTAATTGAAGGTCGGACATCATTTATTGGCATTTTAAAACATGTAATTCGAGGTCGGACGCCCCGCAGTATAAATTCTGAACCATGCACGAAGGTGCGCGTGAACTTCTTGCAACAAATTTGAGTTTTTTATATACTTCGAACTTCTCTGTTATTTTAATTTCAACTTCTTAGTCATATTCTTAGAAAAAATATGTGTTTAAATAAGCGTCAAACATTTATTTTGTAAATAGAACTTCATAGTTTTATTTTTCTTAAAAAAACGGTAATAATTTGAGTTTCCCGTATACATCGACCACTTCTCTATTTTAATTTGACATTCGTCTTTTTTATTCTTCATGCAACCCCTGCTCCATTGTTCTTTTGCATTTTTTTCTAGAGCATTTCTGAAACTGAAACCAACATATCAAAACCCTGGTTTTTTTGCTCCCACCGATATGATTGAACTTCAAAAAAATAGTATAGAACTAGAAGTAGACAACACATTTTTAAACTAAACAATGGGGAGAGATAACAATGTGAAGGACATATGTGCCAAACTGTTTTGTTTACCTGACTGGTGAACCTTGGTCAAAGCTAAAGTGGAATTGGCAGAATAGACATACACAATTATGTAGAGAGGGAAATTATACGTGCATGCACTTAGTAATACACGAACCTTCTGAGAAGTAATATATGAACTTCTTTGTACACACTTTTTTCTCACGTTCACATGCACATTTGTTTTTCAAAACAAAAGCTCAGGAGAATACAATTTGGCAAAAATGGAAACATTCACACATATACAAGTGGTTGAGAAAACAACAAATTGCGTGGATATGGCCATGGGAAGCGGCAATTAACTCTCAAGAAGCAGAGAGGTGCTCGAGGAGGTGGACAGTGAGTAGCACCCCGAGTCTTTTGTGTGCTCTGTTTTTGTAGTTTTTGAATTGAATCCAACATGTCAAAAAACACTAGTTTTGCATCCATACATATTGTTGAACTTCGGGAGATAATATAGAAGAAGAAACTGTACAACATGATGTTTTAGAGCAATATTTGTTTCTGGTAAAACATGACATTTTTTCCATAGGACATGTTGTACAATGTTTGAACATGACATTTTTGCTTTTTCAATTCATGTAGAGCATTTTTGTTCTAAATTTTGTAATGGATTGAGAGAATAGTTTTAAAACACAAGAAACAACATCTCCTTTTGTGTTTTATGAACATGTAAACACACGGTGAACCTCTTCCTCAAGCATTTTGAATTCCAAGGGCAGAGCACATGAACTTCTAGCAACAAAAAATTTAGACTTTGGTTTTTGTTCTTTTCTCCCGTATGAAACACACACCATGTAGTACGTGAACTTCTAGCTGTTATGAATTTGAACTTCTCTATGTTTTGTTTTAGTAACGTAAAAAAATTTGAGTTTTTTTATAGACATTGAACCGCTCTAACTTTTTTATTCTCATCCGAAATGCATTCCATGTAGTAGTTACACTTCCCGTTGTTTTCACTTTGAACTTCTATCATGTATTTTTGTTCGTAATTTCTCACCCATTCATTGGAGTTACACAAATGATATACCATTTTTATAAACCTGTTGAAAAGATGCAACTTTATCTAATACGGTAAAAAAGTGTTTTGAGCAACATACAAGGATTTTTTAACCGTTTATTTTGAAATAGAGCATACGATATACCCTTGGGAAGTTGTTGAATAGGAGAAACTTTTTTCACGTAGGGAATTTTATTTCCAATTTATAATTGTTTAATAGAATTATTTTAAAACATCAAAAGGACATTTGTTGTGCTTTGAACATGTAAATACACGGCGAACCTATGTCACAAGAATTTTTGAACTTTCTCCGGCGGAGGACTTGAACTTCTAGCAACAAAATTTTTGGACTTCGCCTTTTTATTCATCTTTTCTCATATAAAACATACACCATGTTGTACATGAACTTCTGATTGTTTTTCACTTTGGTTCTTGGTTTTATTCTATTTTTTCTTATAAGAACTAAGTTGTCCTTGTTGCATTTTTTGACTTCCCTGTGTCTTTGTTTCACTTTAATGTTCTTTTTACTAATCATACATTATAGAATAACTTTTTTAAGCGGCATTTAACCAACAAATTGGATCAGTTACGAAACATGCAACTAAAATGTTTTTAGATAATAGTTAAATTGGATTCAAGTCCTTGGCGCAGTGGCAAAGTTGCTGCCTTGTGACCATTAGGTCACGGGTTCAAGTCTTGGAAACAGCCTCTTACAGAAATGTAGGGAAAGGCTGCGTACAATAGACCCAAAGTGGTCGGACCCTTCACCGGACCCTGCGCAAGTGGGAGCTACATGCACCAGCTAAATTTGAACTATATGTTTTATCAAATTCGAACTTCTGAGTTTCTTTTTGCTACGAATGGGGAAAATTAAAACTAACATTTTTTGCACACACATCTAACCATTTTTTCATGCATGAGGGAAGACAGAATTCACGGTGTCGCCGTGACTGTTGAGGCGGATCTTTGTTGGTTGTTGTCATGCGTCCCTAGGAGTGCCGTAGGGAGCTACTATGTACAACTAGTACTCTGCCTGCATCACACCTTACAGACACAAAACTGCATGCACTACTTCTCATTTTACAATCACTGAACGTCAGAGATCCATCAAGTAATTATGGCCAATTGAACGTCACCAATAAAAATGTCTGAACATGTTGTACACTGTTTTTGGTAGTCAACTATGAACTTGGATACTAGTCCTATGAACCTCCATACCTATATGTCATGAATGTTCACCAGGTTTTTAAACCTTTTTTTGCTTTTTTTTGAACTCTATGATTACTCTAGCATACCTAACTTCTGTTTTTATTTCAAAGTTCGTTGATGTTGTGTTCACTTGATGAACTGATGTACTTCTTCAGTATCTGTCCATCCTCTCACTACACTGGAGTTACAAAAAATTGCCTCAAAAGAACTAGTTACAAAAAAATGTACTATAGAGTTTCGATAGTTCAACAAGGAGGAATCATCTGCTTTAAGGAGCATAAACAAGGGACAAATCTAGCTCGAGAAGTGCTCGACAATGTACTTTCCAAAGTGATTTGATGTTGTGTTCACTGAATGAACTTCTGTACTTTCTTAGTCTGAACTGTATGAAGATGTGTTGCCAACCTGAACTTCAGCAGAAGAATCAGCCACTGACCAAGGCGAGCAGGAGAAGCAACTTGTGTTTTCGTCTCCACTGTCGCAGGGGAACCAAACGAAAATTTTCCATCGTGTCCCTGACCTTTCATGCCGGCAACAGCAGCGGCTAATAGCAGCAGCAGCGAAACAAGTTTTTTGAGGCCAGAGCTCCCAAGGACCAATCGATGCAAACGCCCACAAATAGAAAAAAATAGTTGTGTAAAACGGATGGGAAGGCAGCTGCCGCTGGTGGAGGAGGTGAGCCACGCAGACACAGTGTGCCTGAAGTTCAACAACTAAGATTCGTCCGGCGCCCACAAGCGCGACATCGAGCAAGTACTCGAGTTCCTTTGTGAAGCAGTCGCCGGGCCGTCCTGTCAGCCCAAGGCACCATCCCCTCCCTCATGCCTGCCTCAACCCAGGCACCACCCAGATGGCGCGTGGGGTGGCCGGATGGGGAACGGTGGTGCGCGGAGGTAGGCTGCGGCGCGCGGGAGGTAGGGCGGCAGTGCGCAGAGGCAGGAGGCGAGCGCATGGGAGGCTGGGCGCGGCGGCGCGGAAAGCTGGGGACCACAACACCGGCGATGAGCGCAGGTGGCGGCGGTGGTGGAATCCTGGGGTGGCGGTGTCTCTGGTTGGGGCGTGGCGGCGTCTCGGGTTGGCGTCGGGGTGGCGGTCGCGTCTCTTGGTGGGGGGTTGGTGGCGGTGCCGCCGCCTGTTGGGGATGAGGCGGCGGGCGCGTCGCCGTTGGGGGCAGGAGGTGCGGAAGGTGGGGCATCGAGGAAGGTGGTGGATCGGGGGGAGAAGGAGGTGGGGTGGGCTTTTTTCTTTTTTCTATCACTACCCGGTTCGGGAGATCGGGAACGTCCCCATCCGACCCTATTATAGGGATGGCTGTGATCCAAATAGTTATTCTAATCCCAGTATCAGAATATTTATTCTGATCATAGTCACCGTACAGGAGGCGATGGAGATGTTCCCGAACCGGTGCGGCCTAACAGAACAAACAAAGCCCAACAACGTTCACGATCCGACCGGCCTCCACATCCACGCTTCTCGTGCGCTGCCGCCGGCCCTGAATCCCGCGCGCCACCGCCGGCCCTGGATCCTGCGCAACACCGACTGGCTCAGGATCCCGCACGACGCCGACGACGCGCACCACCATCTCCCATTACTGCCTACTTACCTTCCTCCCTCCGCCGCCCACCGTATTCTCGTCGTCGCCGAGCAAGACTGCCACTGTCCGACCCACCACCTCCAGCCACGGCCGGAGCCTGGCTCCGCCCCCATCCATCGTGTCCCTGCACGTTGCCCCCGCCACGTGCCCCTGTGCGCCGCCCCCGTCGCCTGCGCCAGGGCGCTGTCGCCGCGTGGCCCTCTGTGCCGCCCCCGCCGCCTGCCCCAGCGCGCCAGTGACCCACCTTGCTCGCTTCCTCCCGGCTCTACTCGGCTCCCGGCAATGCACCCAACGCTTACTCCTAGCCTCACAATGAACCGTCGACGCCCATCACTGTGGATGCATCCTCCAGCTCCACCTTCCATCGCAGTCCAATGGCTTTAGCTGCAGCCGTTCGCCAGTGACGCGTGAGGTAAGATGGATCCCAACCTTTTGCTTGACCCGTTGCAGCCATAGCTCTCCTGCAAGTAGCCACTGTAGCCCAACCCTGGCATGTGACGCTGCCGACGGCCTCCTCCTGTGATGCCACCACTGAGCACTGACCCTCACTTCTCGCCGGGCAGCCACTTTTCCGTGGATCGGGGTCGTTTGTGCTTGCGTGGTGTGTGCGAGACGCCGACCATTGACGCTGATCAAAGTTCAGCTAGCTGTCTTGCTGAGATGTTCAAGCATTACTGTATAAAAAATTCAGTTATGGCATGAGGTGCGTGTTCAGATGGAGTATTTGCGTTGCTAGCCGAGGTCTCTAACAGTAAAAGTTCAAGTGTGACTGTATGAGTCCTTGCATTGCATGTCCCTCCATTAGGATTTTTTCTTCTATATAAAGTGCAGTGAGCAGCTGAGTTAACTGAATCATTCATCGGCATATACGTACAGACAAACTTACGCATCAACATGAGGTAAGTAGGTTGGTGTAGCCCTTTGCACTCTGTTACAGTGCGCATGTGCACTTGTTTCTTCTTCTTTTGGAGCCATGTACACGATGAAACCATTTTTGTGTTCTTCAGTACCTCAGCCTTCCCATGAATCATGTTATCTTGTTCTCTTCCTTTTGGTGTGAGTTTTGAATTGAAGTTCAGACATAACACGAGAAGAAAAACTTTAGAGAATTCTTTGCATGTTGTTAGATCAGGATGGACTTTTCATACATGTTTGGGCTCATTCATGCTAGTTCATACTCTCTTTTGTGTTTCAAGCCTTGTGTTTCATGAAGAGAGATAGAGACATTTGTGGCTGATGATAGAACGCAAAAGTCCTTATACATAGAACGCAAAAAAAGGTTCTGAAATACCAATGATTGAAATTCATGTATAAGAAGGTTGATGCTTCGCGTGTTGCATGTATACACGGGAGCTCACAAGAAATCATGTTGTGCCATCATTCAGTAGCAGTTCAACAAGAAAACCCACAACAGTTCTATAAGTATAATTCCATCAGGAAAAAAAAATCAAATTATGCTACTTGATGTTGACAACAACAAAAAACTCCATCTTTTAGGTCAAAATTATGCACAAAATTACAGTGGAATACTGTGCTCTCAAAAAGTGTTAGTGGTGTCCATTAGAATGCAACAGTTTTCTATTTTCCTTTCCTTTTTTGTATATATAAGAATGCTTCTGATGAACTTCTCGACTATACTAAGCTTGCTGATGTGTTGGTCGTGCATGTAGCACACGAAGTGTATGTATATACTTGTGTGTAATTTTCTTGAATTTCAATAGCATATGAAGTTCATGTTTCCGAAATTTCTAAGTTCACCTGTACCACATATTGAAGAAATTCATCCACGAAAAAAGGGCTGCCTAGGCCATTTCACACACAAAAAAAAATCAGAAAACCAATATTACAGGCCATTTCACCGCATCTGTAATCTTCCTCTGTAGCTGTCGTGCTGGTGCCTACAACCTGTAGTCAAGATTCTGGGTGCTCCATGCGACTTGCTACAGTACGGATTGGGGTTTGTGAACCGAACATATTATAATTTTTTGGCTTGTAGGTTTTATAGAGTCCCCCCCCCCTCTATTCTGGGGTGAATCAATCAATGTTTACAGAACATATTTACATTTTTGGAGAATGTCAAGTATGTTAATTGTAAGAAAACATATTTACAAATTTTTAGCTTTTAAAAATTTATTTGTGCAAAAGGTCTAAAATGTTATGTTTGAGAAGGTCAAATATGGTAATTGTAATAATATTGTAATACAACAATTCCAATGCTATGTGGAAGAAGGTCACGTATTGTAGGTAAGTTCGAGAAGGTAAAAAAATTGGTAATTCTAGCAAACACTTTGATGTTTATTAAAAAAACAGAAAACAAGAAAAAGGAGAGGTTTGGGTTGTATTATTTCTAATTGTTTTCTTCCAAGGTTGTGTGTTAATTTGTTCTGAAAAAATGTGCACGTGAACAAGAGAGAAAGAATATGTATAAAAGAAGTTCATGTATCACCTCCGTTAGAGTTCTTGTATTGCTATCCAGTTTGCGCACACATAATTCTCTTTCATGTATGTGCCTATGTTTTTCGAAACAACAATGATATAAAACAAAAAAAATCACATGTCACCAATATTAAAAGTTTTCCAATTGCTACTGCTTGTTGCGATGTCTAAAAAAGAAATGAGTTTTCATTGAAGTTCAATAAATAAATATGAGCGGTTCTATATTAAAATAAATAATTGGAAAATCCTCAAGAAGTTGAAATTAACAAAAGGAGCAGTTCGATCTTTATATAAAATACATATTTTACCCATTATTAAAGAATGAAACATGAAGTTCAAAAATGAATAAACAGAAGTTCAATTATTTTAAATAGAGCAGTTCAATAGTAGCAAAATAGGATTTTCACTGTTTCAAAATAAAAGAACTCTAGAAATGCAAATTTATATAACATATTGGTTCAATATTAATTAAAAAACTAGGATTTTACTCCAGAGTTTTTTCCGTTTACTAAAGAATAAGTTCTATTCGAAATAATGAAGAAGTTCGATGTTCCTAACAAAACACCAATTTTCACATTTCTAAAAAAACACACAAAGAAGTTCAAATAAAAAAGTTAGAGCGGTTTGATGTCTATAAAAAACTCAGATTTTTAGTTACAAAAGTGAATCAGAGAGAAGTTCAAATTGATAACCACCAGAAGTTCACGTACTGTTTGGCGTGTGTTTCATACGGGAAAAAAATGAACAAAAAACCAAATTCTAAATATTCCGCTGCTAGAAGTTCATGTGTTCTGCCCTTGGAAGTTCAAAATTCTTGAGGGAGAGGCTCACCCTGTGTTTACATGTTTGAAAAAACAAAAAGATTGTGTTTCTCATTTTTCTAAATAATTCTCTCAATCCATTACAAATTTGGAACAAAAATGCACTACATGGAAAAGTTCTTTTCTATTCAAACAACTTTCCAAAAGGGGTATATTTTATGCTCTATTCGAAGAATAAAACCAAGAAGTCCAAACTAAAATAACGGAGTAGTTCAATGTATACAAAAAACTCAGATTTTCCTCATAACAGTAAACCCAAGAAGTTCAATTAATAATACTAGAGTGGGGTGATGTTTTTTACAAAATTTGGATTTCTCCTGTTACTAAAGAATAAACCATGAAGTTCAATTTATAATTATAAAGTAGTTCAAAATTCAAATAACTCAGTTTTCTATACCTAAGCTTTTCCATGTCGCCACCTTGCACCTCAGGGTGTCGAATATGATAAGGATCCACTAAAAAGAATTCCTATTTAACCATATAGAATTTGGAAAAAGTTTCTACATGGGGAAGGACCAGATTTGCGGCAGCTTTCCAACGCCATCTCATTTGCCTCATTCCGATAAACGGTTTAGAAATAGTCTTGAAAATACGATTCATGTTTTTTCTATGAAGAAAAATGGTTTTTTAAACTTCTCTTAAACCGTGCACATTTTGTCAAAAATTTAACTTGGGTCATGATACTCGTGTCCCTAGCTTTCCAATGGTATATCGCAAGCCCCATTTGGGCAAATGTTTGCGGAAGTTCAACTTAGCACTTGGGGAAGTTCAAATGCTACTATTGCGGCAGGTATGTAGTTATCAGAATACTATTCTCATCACACGCTCATCATGACCCGAGAGCAAATCCACCAATGAGGGATATTCCTATTTAAAACAGGCACTTAGTTGCTAAAAGCCGTTTCCAGATTACACTTACATCACATAGAACACGACTGACCAGAATAATTCACGTGGGGAGACACCGTTGCGAAAATAGCCCGAAGGTCGGATTCCTACAGAGGGAAGTTTAGGTTGTGTAACTCAGGAAATTCAGGATTTTTCCCGTTACTAAAAGAAATAAAACCATGATGTCCAAATTCAAAAGATGGAGAAGTTCGATGATTATAGAAAATGTTTCCTCGTTATTAAAGAATGGAAACAAGAAGTTCAAAAATGAAATAACAAGAAGTTCAACTTTTAAAAATAGAGCGCTCCAAAATTTCATAAAAAAGATTAATAAAAAACCCAGGAAGTCCATATTAACAAGTTGGAGAAGTTCGATGATTGTAGAAAACTCAGATTTTCCTCGTTATTAAAGAATGGAAACAAGAAGTTCAACTTTTAAAAATAGAGCGCTTCAAAATTCATAAAAAAGGATTAAGAAATTCAGATTAAAATTCATAAAAAATCAGATATTTTCACGTAACCGAGAGAAGTTCAGATTGATAACTACCAGAAGTTCATGTACTACATGGTGTCCATTTTGTATTAAAAATAATAAAAAATCAAAGTCTAAAAGTTTTGTTGTTATAAGTTCAAGTCCTCGGTGAGTGAAAGTTAAATAAAATATTGTGAGAGAGGTTTGTACAAAAGGAATATCATTTGTGTAACACTCACGAATGGATGAGAAAATTACAAATGAAAATACGTCACCGAAGTTCAACGTGAAAACAACACGAAGTTCAACTACTACACTGAATGAACTTCAGATGAAAAAACTTTTAAAACCCTTGCGAGTATGAAAAAAAATGATCAACACGTGAAAGTTGCGTGTTTACAACAGCTTTCCATCTGTATATCCCATGCTCAATTTTGGTGAGCGGATGGAGAGGTATGAGAAAAAGAGCAAATGATATACCGATGGAAAGCTGTTGTAAACACACAACTTTCCCGTGTTGATCATTTTTTCATACTCGCAAGGGTTTTAAAAGTTTTTCATCTGAAATTCATTCAGTGTAGTAGTTGAACTTCCTACTGTTTTAACGTTGAACTTCTGTGACGTATTTTCGTTTGTAATTTTCTCATCCATTCGTCAGTGCTACACAAATGATATTTCTTTTATACAAACCTCTCGCATAATTTTTTTTAACTTTATCCGACCGAGGACTTGAACTTATAACAACAACAAAATTGGACCTTGCATTTTAATTCATTTTTCTCATATTAAACACGCACCATGTAGTACATGAACTTTTTCCATCCTTATAATTTGATTATTATTATTAATTTTGAAATCAAATTACACCCAAATAATAAATTGAACTTCTTTGTGGATTGAGAGAATTACTTTAAAATGCAAAAAAACGATTACTTTTTTGTGTTTTCGAACATGGAAATACAAGGTGAACCTCTCTCGCAAGAATTTTTGAACTTCCCCCAGAAGAGCACTTGAACTTCTTTCAACAAACCTTTTAAGATTTTTTTTCTATACATATATTCTCACCTGAAATACATTCCTTGCAGTACTTGAACTTCTCGTTGTTTTCACTATGAACTTCGGTCGCATTTTTGTGTATACATAGAATTACACATAATTGAAGGTCGGGCGTCATTTTTTGCCATTTTAAAACATGTAATTTGAGGTCGGACGTCCCGCAATATAAATTATGAACCGTGCATGGAGGTGCACGTGAACTTCTTGCAACAAATCTGAGTTTTTTATTTAATTTCAACTTCTTAGTCATATTCCTAGAAAAGAAATATGTTTTTAAATAAGCATCAAACACTTTTTTGTAAATAGAACTTCGTAGTTTTATTTTTCTTAGATACAGTAATAGTTTGAGTTTCCCGTATACATCGACCACTTCTCTATTTTAATTTGACCTTCATCGTTTTTATTCTTCGTGCAACCCCTGCTCCATTTTTCTTTTCCATTTTTTCTAGAGCATTTCTGAAACTGAAACCAACATATGAAAATCCCGATTTTTTTGCCCCCACTGATATTATTGAACTTCAGGAAAATAGTATAGAACTAGAACTAGGCAACACCTTTTTAAACTAAATATTGGGGAGAGATAACAATGTGAAGGACGTATGTGCCGAACTGTTTTGTTTACCTGGCTGGTGAACCTTGGTCAAAGCTAAAGTGGAATTGGCAGAACACACAAACAGAAATACACAAATATGTAGAGAGGGAAATTATACATGCACACACTTAGTAATACACGAACCTTCTGAGAAGTAATACATGAACTTCTTTCTATAGACTTTTTTCTCACGTTCACATGCGCATTTGTTTTTCAAAACAAAAGCTCAGGAGAATACAATTTGGAAAAAATGGAAACATGCGCACATATACAAGTGGTTGGGAAAACAACAAATTGCATTTATATGGCCATGGAAAGCCGCAACTAACTCTCAAGAAGCAGAGAGGTGCTCGAGGAGGTGGACGGTGACTAGCACCCAAGTATTTTTGTGTGCTCTGTTTTTGTAGTTTTTGAATTGAAATCAACATATCAAAAAACACTAGTTTTGCATCCATGCATATTGTTGAACTTCAGTTGATAATACAGAAAAGGAAACTGTACAACATGATGTTTTAGAGCAATATTTGTCTCTGTTAGAACATGACATTTCCCCCTAGGACATGTTGTACAATGTTTGAACATGACATTTTTGCATTTTCAATTCATGTAGAGCATTTTTGTTCTAAATCTTGTAATGGATTGAGAGAATTATTTTAGAACGCAACAGTTTTCTATTTTCCTTTCCTTTTTTGTATATATAAGAATGCTTCGGATGAACTTCTCGACTATACTAAGCTTGCTGATGTGTTGGTCGTGCATGTAGCACACGAAGTGTATGTATATACTTGTGTGTAATTTTATTGAATTTCAATAGCATGTGAAGTTCTTGTTTTAGAAATTTCTAAGTTCACCTTTACCACATACTGAAGAAATTCATCCACGAAAAAAGGGTAGCCCAGGCCATTTCACGGACAGAAAAAAAAATCAGAAAACCAATATTATAGGCCATTTCACCGCGTGTGTAATCTTCCTCTGTAGCTACCGTGCTAGTGCCTACAACCTATAGTCAAGATTCAGGGTGCTCCATGCGACTCGCTATAGTACGGATTGGGGTTTCTAAACCGAACATATTGTAATTTTTGGCTTGTAGGTTTTCGAGAGTTTCCCCCCCTCTATTTTGGGGTGAATCAATCGATGTTTACAGAACATATTTACATTTTTGGAGAAAGTCAAGTATGTTAATTGTAAGAAAACATATTTACAAATTTTTCGCAAATATGTTATGTTCGAGAAGGTCAAATATGTCAATTGTAATAATATTGTGATACAAAATTCCAATGTTATCTGGAAGAAGGTCACGTATTGTAGGTAAGTTCGAGAAGGTAAAAAATTTGTTAATTTTAGCAAACACTTTGATGTTTATTAAAAAATCAGGAAACAAGAAAAAGGAGAGGTTTGGGTTGTATTATTTCCAATTGTTTTCTTCCAAGGTTGTGTGTTAATTTGTTTTGAAAAAATGTGCACGTGAACAGGAGAGAAAGGATATGTACAAAAGAAGTTCGTGTATCGCCTACGTTAGAGTTCTTGTATTGCTATCCAGTTTGCGCGCACATAATCCTTTTTCATGTATGTGTATGTTTTTTGAAACTACAATGATATGAAACAAAAAAAATCACATGTCACCAATTTGAAAAGTTTTGCAATTGCTACTGCTTGTTGCGATGTCTAAAAAAGAAATGAGTTTTCATTAAACTTCAATAAATAAATATGAGCGGTTCTATATTAAAATAAATAATTTAAAAATCCTCAAGAAGTTCAAATTAACAAAAGGAGCAGTTCGATCTTTATATAAAATACATATTTTACCCACTATTAAAGAATGAAACATGAAGTTCAAAAATGAAAAAACAAGAAGTTTAATTATTTTAAATAGAGTAGTTCAATAATCACAAAATACGATTTTCTCCATTTCAAAATAAAAGAACTCTAGAAATGCAAATTTATATAACAGACCGGTTCAATATTAATTAAAAAACTAGGATTTTACTCCTGAGTTTTTTCCTGTTACTAAAGAATAAGACAAATAAGTTTTGTTCGAAATAATGAAGAAGTTCGATGTTCCTAACAAAACACCAATTTTCACATTTCTATAACACACACAAAGAAGTTCAAAAAAAGTTAGAGCGGTTCGATGTCTATAAAAAACTCAGATTTTTTAGTTACGAAAGTGAAACACAAAGAAGTTCAAATTGATAATAGCCAGAAGTTCACGTACTGTTTGGTGTGTGTTTCATACTGGAAAAAATGAACAAAAAACCAAAGTCTAAATATTTTGCTGCTAGAAGTTCATGTGCTCTGCCCTTGGAAGTTCAAAATTCTTGAGGGAGAGGTTCACCGTGTGTTTACATGTTCAAAAAAACAAAAATATGTTGTTTCTTTTTTTAAATAATTCTCTCAATCCATTACAAATTTGGAACAAAAATGCTCTACATGAAAAAGTTCTTTTCTATTCAACAACTTTCCAAAAGGGGTATATTTTATGCTCTATTTGAAGTCAAAACTAAAATACCGGAGTAGTTCAATGTATATAAAAACTCATATTTTCCTCATTATTAAAACAGTAAACCCAAGAAGTTCAATTTATAATAGTAGAGTGGGTTGATGTTTTTTTACAAAAATTGGATTTCTCTCGTTGCTAAGAATAAACCAAGAAGTTCAATCTACAATTATAGAGTAGTTCAAAATTCAAATAACTCGGTTTTCTATACATAAGGTTTTCCATGTCGCCACCTTGCACCTCAGGGCACCGAATATGGTAAGGATCCACTAAAAAGAGTTCATATTTAACCGTAGAGAATCTGGAAAAAGTTTCTACATGGGGAAGGAGTGGATTTGCAGCAGCTTTCCAACGCCATCTCATTTGCCTCATTCTGATAAACGGTTTAGAAATAGACTTGAAAATACGATTCACGTTTTTTGTATGAAGAAAAACGGTTTTTAAAACTGCTCTTAAACCGTGTATTTTTGCCAAAAATTTAACTTGGGTCATGATACTTGTGTCCATAGCTTTCCAATGGTAAATCGCAAGCTCCATTTGGGCAAATGTTGCGGAAGTTCAACCTAGCACTTGGGGATGTTCAAGTGCTACTGCTGCGGCAGGTTATGTAGTTACCAGAATATTATTCTCATCACACGCACATCACGACCCGAGAGTAGATCCGCCAATGAGCGAGATTCCTATTTAAAACGGGCATTTAGTTTCTAAAATTGTTTCCGCATTACACTTACATCATATAGAACACGACTGACCAGAATAATTCGCGTGGGGAGACACAGTTGCGAAGATAGCCCGAAGGTCGGGTTCCTACAGAGGGAAGTTCGGGTTGTATAACTCAGGAAGTTCAGGATTTTCCCGTTACTAAAGGAAATAGAACCACGATGTCCAAATTCAAAAGATGGAGAAGTTCGATGATTATAGAAAACTCAGATTTTTCTCGTTATTAAAGAATGGAAACAAGAAGTTCAAAAATGAAATAACAAGAAGTTCAACTTTTAAAAATAGAGCGCTTCAAAATTTCATAAAAAAGATTAATAAAAAAACTAGGAAGTCCATATTAAGATGGAGAAGTCCGATGGATATAGAAAGCTCAGATTTTCCTCGTTATTAAAGAATGGAAACAAGAAGTTCAACTTTTAAAAATAGAGCGCTTCAACATTCATAAAAAAAGATTAAGAAATTCAGATTAAAACTCATAAAAAATCAGATATTTTCACGTAACCGAGAGAAGTTCAGACTGATAATTGCAAGAAGTTCACGTACTACATGGTGTGCATTTTGTATTAAAAAAGAATAAAAAAGCAAAGACTAAAAGTTTTGTTGTTATAAGTTCAAGTCCTCGGTCAGAGAAAGTTAAATAAAATATTGTGAGTGAGGTTTGTACAAAAGGAATATCATTTGTGTAACACTGACGAATGGATGAGAAATTACAAATGAAAATACGTCACAGAAGTTCAACGTGAAAACACTAGGAAGTTCAACTACTACACTGAATGAATTTCAGATGAAAAACTTTTAAAACCGTTGCGAGTATGAAAAAATGATCAACACAGGAAAGTTGCATGTTTACAACAGCTTTCCATATGTATATCACTTGCTCAATTCCGGTGAGTGGATGGAGAGCTACGAGAAAAAAAGCACGTGAAAACAGCGTGAAGTTCAGGTAGACATGCCGAGAAGTTCAAGTTCTTCAGGCGGTGCATTTTGCTAGAATCTGTTTCGCGACAAAGTCAGAACGCACGATCTCGCCATTTTCAAAATTACTTGAAAACGGCTAAGAATAAGAGAAAACCATCAACATGAAAAAGTTTTGCATTTTTGTAGCTTTTCAACGGTATATTATTTGCCCCATTCCGATAAAGTTTGTAGAAATTACGGAGAAAATACATTTTTACCCATTTTCAAAATTAACTTAAAACCGTAAAGAATTGGGAGAAACAATATGTACTAAAAAGTTTCGCTTTTCTTCAAGATTTCCACCGCCATATCATTTGCTACATTCAGACGTATGGTTCAAAAATCAGCTCGAAAATACGAACTCAGTGGAATTTGTACCATTTTCTAAATTACTTTTAAACCATTCAAAATTAGAAAAAACTTTCAACATGAAAAAGTAGCGCATTTTCATAAGTTTAAGAACGCCAATCATTTGCCTCAATTGGATTAGCCGCTTAGAAATGGAATTGGAAATACAAACTCGACTGTTTGGTTTGCAAAATTTTACAATTTTTCAAATTACTATTTAACCATAGGGAATTAGAGAAAACTATCAACATGTGGAAGGAGCGGTTTTGCAGCAGCTTTCCAACGACATATTATTTGCGTCATTCTGATAAACAGGTTAGAAATGCGATCGAAAATACGATTCACGTTGTTTGTGTGAAGAAAAAACGGTTTTCAAAACTGCTCTTAAACCGCTTACATTTTGCCAAAAAATTAACTTGGGTCATGATACTCGTGTCCATAGCTTTCAAACAGTATATCGCAAGCCCCATTTGGACACTTTTTAGCTGAATTTCAACCTAGCACTCGGGGAAGGTCAGGTTGTGTAACTCAGGAAGTTCAGGTTGTGATTAGGATATTATTCTGATCCCGTGATCAAAATAGTGTAGTTTTTGATGAGGAACACTAGATGCGGAAAGATAAAAATAAATCATATGTAGATTTGTTTGGCTACTTCTAGAGTTCTAAATGCTTCCATTCTAGTGTAGTATTTCTTTTCTTTTCTACCCTACCTACTGTTTTCTAGAGTCCTCTAGTTGTGAGTAGCTATGAGTAGAATGGTGGAACTTAAATAATGTTTTCTAGAGTATTCTAGCTATATGTAGAAGTATGTGAAGGGTTCCCAAAGCCCTATAAATAGAGGTCATCACCTCTACTTTGTACTCAGAGTATGTACCCACTATCTATAATAGAACTTGTTGTTCTTATCTAAGATCTTGGACTAGATCTTGTGCTCTAGGAGTTTTGGATTGCACTCCTGCTGTCATATTGGCCTACATTCGCCTTTAGAGCGATATCTAGCGCATCACGTTGAAGTTGGTCCTTCAACGCTTGTGATGTACACTTTCTAGCAGCAAGGTGGAGTTGCTCCTCCACAACCTTTGTGTTGCTCCATGTGGTATCAGAGCCGCGCTGATCCATACTAGTTCTCATTGTCCTCTTCGAGAGCAAGCTACAGCAAGCAATTGAGTAATTGGAGAAGAGAATGGATGCTGCAGAACAACAAATCAAAGAGCTGCGTGAAGATCTTAACCGGAGATTTGACCAGCTAGTTGAGATGATAAGAAAGGGTGTCCCCCCTACTACTAATGAAGGAGATTCATTTAAATAAGAAGAACATGTCCATCAAATAAGGAGAGGTAATCTTGGAGCAAGACCGCCACAACAACGTGTTATTCAACGTACTTCAAGAAGGCCAATTTATGTTGAAACTTCTGAAGGTGAAGAATATGATGAAACCCTTGAATAAGCTAACCTCTATGCATATCAAAGAGTACCCAACCCTACATATGCAAGGGATGAATACAAGGTGACAGGTGAGATCCCAACTTTTATTGGAAATGTTGACATTGAAGGGGGACTAGATTGGTTATATGAAGTGGGGACTTTCTTTGAGGTCATGGAGGTTTCGGAAGATTGTAGAGTTCCTTTGGTCGCATACAAGCTAAAAGGAGGAGCGGGTGCATGGTGGCATCGGGTTCAAGAAAAGCGCAGACTAAGAGGAGAACCTCATGTGAGAACTTGGCGGCAAATTAAAAGTCTCTTGAAAGGGAGATTTTTGCTCGCTGATTATGACCAGATCCTATTTATCAAATTTCAAAACTATGCTCAAGGAAATAGGACTGTTTAAGATTACACAAAGGAGTTTCTAAGGCTACAAGTGAGGTGTAACCTTGCTGAAACTGAAGATCAACAAGTTGCAAGGTACATCAATGGTCTAATTGATGCTATTTGAGATCGATTGATGATGCAACAAATCTGGTTCGTTGATCAAGCACAAGCTCTAGCCTTAAAGGCCGAGAGGTTTGTGAGGACAAGAAAGGCAACTAATGCTCCATATCCTCCATATCCTCATACCGAAGGCTCGTCTAGGAGTCAGCCTAATAGACTGCAAGAAAAGATGGCTCCACCAAAGGAAAGACGACCCATCTAGAAGCAAACTAGAGGCAAGGGCAAGTCCAATGAAGGCCCAAAATGCTATAAATGTGGTGAAGGGGGACACATATCTAGCGGCTGCCCACTAACGAAATTTGTTAACACAACTATGCATGATGGTGAAGGCGATGAGGAAGAATACGAATCTGAAGATGTAGAGGGACAAAAGGTTTATCAAGAAGAAGGTGAAGAGGTGGTATGTGTTATTCAGCGTCTCCTATTTTCCACACCATAAACTGATGACACACAATGGAAGAAAATATTTGAGAGCAACTGCACAGTGAATGGCAACATATGCAAGTTAGTGAATGATAGTTGCAGTTGCGAGAATCTTATCTCCCAAAAGTTGGTGAGCCATTTAAAGCTTGATACTCATGATCATCCAAACTCCTACACTATTGGGTGGATCAAGAAAGGAGTGAATATGAGGATCACCAAACATTGCAACCTGCAACTTTCCTTGGGCAAGCATCATCGCTCAAATGTGTTGTGTGACGTAGTTGATATGGACTCTAGCCATGTTCTTCTTGGGAGACCTTGGCAATTTGATGTGGATACTACACACAAGGGAAAGGAAAATTCTTACTCTTTCATTTGGAACAAGAGAAAGATCATTATCTTACCAAACAAAATCAAATGTAATCACTGTAGGATGCTGCTAACGCAACACTACAATCAGAGACCCTTCGACGAAACTGTGTGTGATGCAATAATTGCAAACAGTGATGTAAAAAACCTATCAAAAAAGATGCAAAACATTTGCAATGATGGATACATCAAACACGGTTCAGATTTTAGTTGTATGTGCAATGCAGGGCATACAGTTCAGTTCAATGAACTAGTTGGGATGAGGCAGAACAACAGAAACGGGCAGACAAATGAAGGTGTGTGCGATATACGACATATGGTTCACTCGGATGAACTGTTTTTGATTGGGCGAAACAAAAGAAACGGTCAGCCAGATCAAGGTGTCTGCGATAGAGGGCAAACAGTTCACTCGGATGAACTGTTTGTGTTAAGCCAAGGTAACAGAAATGGTTCAATTTAACAAGATGTGTGTGATCCACACTTATAATGACACACACATATATATATATACATAAACACTATTCTGATCACGGGATCAGAATAATATTCTGATCACAACCTGAACTGCCTGAGTAACGCGCCTGACCTTCTCTGTGAATTAGGTTGAACTTCCCGCAACATTGCCCAAATAGGGCTTGCTATATATCGTTGGAAAGCTATGGACACCAATATCATGACCAAACTTAAAGTTTTGGCAAAATATAAGCGGTTTAAGAGCAGTTTTAAAAACCGTTTTTTCTTCGCACAAAAAACGTGAATCGTATTTTCGATCGCATTTTTAAACCGTTTATTGGAATGAGGCATATAATATGGCGTTGGAAAGCTGCTGCAAAACCGCTCCTCCTACATGTTGAAAGTTTTTTCTAATTCCCTACGGTTAAAGAGTAATTTGAAAAAATGTAAAATTTTGTAAACCGAAAAACTGAGTTCGTTTTTTCGATGTCATTTCTAAACTGCTAATCCAATGGAGGCATATGCTATGGCGTTGGAAAGCTTATGAAAATGCGCTACTCTTTCATCTTGAAAGTTTTTTTCTAATTTTGAATGGTTTAAGAGTAATTTAGAAAATGGTCCAAGTCCTACCGAGTTCGTATTTTCGAGCTAATTGTTTAACCGTGCGTCCGAATGCAGCAAATGATATGGCGTTGGAAAGCATGAACAAATGCGAAACTTTTTGGTATGTACTGTTTCTCCCAATTCTTTACGTTTTTAAGTCAGTTTCGAAAATGGCGAAAAACGTATTTTCGCCATAATTTCTACGAACTTTATCGGAATTGGGCAAATAATATACCATTGAAAAGCTACGGAAAATGCGAAACTTTTTTATGTTGATGGTTTTCTCTGATTCCTGGCCGTTTTCAAGTAATTCCGAAAACGGCGGGATCATTCGTTCTGCCTCTACCGCGAAACAGATTCTTCGAAAATGCACCGCGTGAAGAACCTGAACTTCTCGGTGCCTGTACCTGAACTTCACTCTGTTTTTCACGTGATTTTTTTGCTCGTAGATCTTCATCCACTGCTTGTAGCTCTCCATCACACTCATGAGAATTGAGCGGGTGATATACCGATGGAAAGCTGCTGTAAACACGTAACTTTCCCGTGTTGATCATTTTTTCATACTCGCGACGATTTTGAAAGTTTTTCATCTGAAATTCATTCAGCGTAGTAGTTGAACTTCATGCTATTTTCACGTTGAACTTCTGTGACGTATTTTTGTTTGTACACGCGCCTGAACTTCCCTCTGTACGAACCCGACCTTTATCGGAATTTTGAAAACCGTTTTTTCTTCATACATAAAACGTGGATCGTATTTTCGATCGCATTTATAAACCGTTTAGCAACTAAATACTCGTTTTAGATAGGAATCTTGCTCATAGGCGGATTTTGCACTCGGGTCGTGAAGAACTCACGTTTTTTGCGATTTTACTGCCTGAGTTGTTCGACCTAAACTTCCCGCTATGCTAGGTTGAACTTCCCGCAACATTGCCCAAATAAGGCTTGCTATATACAGTTCGAAAGCTATGGACACGAGTATCATGACCCAAGTTAAATTTTTCGCAAAATGTAAGCGGTTTAAGAGCAGTTTTGAAAACCGTTTTTTCTTCACACAAAAAACGTGAACCGTAATTTCGATCGCATTTCTAAACCGTTTATCGGAATGAGGCAAATAATATGGCGTTGGAAAGCTGCTGCAAAACCGCTCCTTCCACATGTTGAAAGTTTTTTCTAATTCCTTATGGTTGAAGAGTAATTTGAAAAAACGTAAAATTTCGTAAACCGAACAGCTGAGTTCGTTTTTTCGATGTCATTTCTAAACGTCTAATCCAATGGAGGCATATGATATTGTGTTGGAAAGCTTATGAAAATGCGCTACTTTTTCATCGAGAAAGTTTTTTTTTCTAATTTTGAATGGTTTAAGAGTAATTTAGAAAATGATCCAAGTCCTACCGAGTTCGTATTTTCGAGCTAATTTTTTAACCGTGCGTCCGAATGCAGCAAATGATATGGCGTTGGAAAGCTTGAACAAATGGGAAACTTTTTGGTATGTATTGTTTCTCCCAACTCTTTTCGGTTTTAAGTCAGTTTCGAAAATGGCAAAACATGTATTTTCGCCGTAATTTCTACAAACTTTATCGGAATTGGGCAAATAATATACCGTTGAAAAGCTACGGAAAATGCAAAACTTTTTTATGTTGACGATTTTCTCTGATTCCTGACCGTTTTCAAGTAATTTCGAAAACGGTGGGATCATTCGTTCTGCCTCTACCGCGAAACAGATTCTTCGAAAATGCACCGCGTGAAGAACCTGAACTTCTCGGTGCCTGTACCTGAACTTCACTCTGTTTTTCACGTGATCTTTTTGCTCGTAGATCTTCATCCACTGCTCGTAGCTCTCCATCCCACTCACGGGAATTGAGCGGGTGATATACCGATGGAAAGCTGCTGTAAACACGCAACTTTCCCGTGTTGACCAGTTTTTCATACTGGCGACGACTTTGAAAGTTTTTCATCTGAAATTCATTTAGCGTACTAGTTGAACTTCCTGCTGTTTTCATGTTGAACTTCTGGGACGTATTTTTGTTTGTAATTTTCTCGTCCATTCGTAAGTGTTACACAAATAATATTCCTTTTGTACAAACGTTTCTCACAATATATTTTTAACTTTCTTCGACCAAGGACTTGAACTTACACAAATGATATTACCGCCGTTTCGAGGTAAATTAGAAAATGGTGAGATCATGATTTCTGCGTTCATCGTGAACGGAAATGCACTGCGTGAAGTAGTTAACCTTCTCGGGCATGTCTGTGTGAACTTCTCTCTGTTTTCGACGTGCTATTTTTTGACATGTTGTTTTTCGCACTGCGTGAAGTAGTTGAACTTTTTTGACATATGTATTTTGCATACCTAAATACACGGTGAACCTCTCTTACAAGAATTTTTTGAACTTTTTATCGCCGAGCACTTGAACTTCTAGCAACCATTTTTTCGTTTATGAGTTGTCTTTAAAAGCGCAATAAATGGCGTTGTGTTTTGTATTTTTTGAAGAGGTAAATCCTAGGTTTTAAAAAACTCCGAACTTCTCTGTTATTTCAATTTGAACTTCACTGTCGGGGAGGCTGATTCCACCAACACCTATGGGGACAGGGCCCCTTTCGGTTCGGCGGGGGGCGGAGGTCGCAGAAAGAGCGGATCAAGGCGGTACACACGAGCGGTTTTTACCCAGCTTCGGGCCGCACGGATGCGTAAAACCCTACTGCTGCTTGTTTGTGTGTATTGAATTCTTGCTCAGGAGCGACGGACGCTGCCAGACTGAGCGTGAGAGTGTTTCTGGTGTTGAATGAGCCGAACTGGCCGAACCAGCTCCCCCCTTCTACGTTGCGCCTGGGCCTCCTTTTATACTTTCAAGGGGTCACCGACAGGGGGCAACGTAGACAAGAAGGGTAAAAATGGAAAAGGATGCGGTAGGTGCAGCTACCGCTACTGTGGATACAGTGCACCCTACCTAACTCTGACGGCAGGGGACAAGGGCATTAAATGCCTGTCTGAGTTGCCTAAACAGTGCAAAAAGTGACCGTTAGGAGCGCCACCGTGTGCCACGATGGCCTTCTCTTCATCTCCGCTTGCCACCTCGCACCCCTAGCTGCACAGCCTCCTGCCACGTGTGCTTGGGAGAGTCCTAGAGCGACACGTTAGCAGGTGTGCTGGAGCGCGGGAACGAAGTGGGGGTTTCCCGCGGCAAGCTCCTTGCCGCGGTCGTCGTCTTGTCGTGTTTGGGAGCTTGTCGCTCACCGGGCCTTGCCGGGACGCAGGGCGCGTCGCGGCAAGCTTTCTTGGTATGCCTTGAGTGGCCTTCCCGGCAAGCTCCTCTTGCCGGGGTCTTGTCTCTTCCCGGCAAGCTCCTCTTAGCGGGGCTTGGATTGGCCTTCCCGGCAAGCTCCTCTTGCCAGGGCCTTGGTTGGCCTTCCCGGCAAGCTCCTCTTGCCGGGGCCTTGGTTCGAGTACTTTGTTCTTGAATGGTCTTCAAGGGAGCCACGGAGGGTCTTGGCGGTCATCCGGCAAGCCTTGCCGCGGGGCGCTGCAACTGCCCGTGCACAAGTTCGGGGTACTAGGGTACCCCTACTCTAGTACACCGACAGGAGCCCCCGGGCCTGGGCCATACACGGTTCCGAGCGCTGTTGGGCCAGGCCCAAAACAGTGCAAGGGCACACGCGGCCTAGGTCACGCCGCATATCTCTCCGCTCCCACCGCGCATGCCCAGAACGGCACGCGTCAAACGCGGCTTCGTGGGTGACGCGGGCGGCATGCGCGGGGCTAAGCCCCTCGAGCATGCGTCAGGCCACGATGATGGGGACGGTTCACGCCCTCCTCCCTAAACGAAGGTAGGCGTGGGGGCGTGGTGCATTTACTGGACGGGGCCGGTGCGCGGTTTTCGGGATGTCCACTCCCCGCGATCATGGGCGGAGCGAGGCCGCCTCATCCTTCGCCTTGGTTCTGCATCTCCGCCACGCGGCTCCCATGCGCTTGGGGTCGCGGACGGTGGAAGTGGGAAACTGGGCCGTCGCGAGCAGAGGCAGCGGGATGGCCCCGACTCCCTGCTCTTCCCGTGCCTTGATTCGCTGAGCGGGGCGGCCGAGCCCCCACCTCGCTCCTTTATAAAGAGCGGGAGGGGAGCACAGGAAACCGCACTCTCTCATCTCCTCCTTTCTTCAGCTTCAGCTCCCCTTTCTCTCATTCGCCATGGAGAAAGGGAACCCGGGCCCTTCATCGGTGGCGGCGAGGGTCGCCGCTAGACAGCGCATCCCTCCCTCTCCCGCGCCCGTGGTGGCAGAGCCAGCCATAAGGGGAAGAGGGAGGGTGCGAGGTCGCGGACGAGGTCGAGGACGAGGTCGAGGCGCTCGGGGAAGAGGCGGGCCGGGTGGTGTGCCTGCTTTGCCTCCGCCAGCGGCTCCTTTTGCCCTTTTCGCCTCCTTGACCTGCCTCCTGAAGAGAGGGACAGGAAAGGGATTACGGGCATCTTATCTTTTTAATTTGTAAGCCTTCGGGCCTTAGCTGTATCTAGAACTTGTAATCCTCTCTTTCATGTTTTTCATCCTCTATGGGCTGTACCTGAGTGGGATGTTTTTTAAAGAAAAGGGGATGCTTGCTGGGTTATTTGTCTCGTGAGTTGAACCCACGTCAAGGAGCAAACCCTTGGTGTCCCTCGGACAGACATTTCATCTCCCGGCAACAAGCCCTGCCGCCTTCCCATGTCGCTCGACCTTTCTCACGCCTTTGACGGAGGCGGGAATGAGGTGGGTGCGGTCTCCTCGTTTCATCCCTTTGCTGCCGCGACTATGACCAAACTTGGCCCCGGGAACGAGCCCCAGGGCCTAGAGTTGAGGGAGCACGGTAGTTTTCGGGAAGAAACGCGGTTTCGCATTCCCCAGTCCATAAGAGGATGCATGATGAGGGATGAAAGACTTATCTGATATTGCAGCCCCCGGCAACTCTGGCTTGCCGTGGACGATTCTTGGCACTCGCAGCCCCCAGCGATACTGGCTCGCCGGGGCCCAGGTGCCGTCTGTTTTCTTCTTCTCTTGTCGCTGCCAGTCATGTCATGGGAACACTTTATTAGAGGCGCGACGAGTTATTTTTGTAATATAACTCTATCTTAGGCAAAAAAAAATTGATGTGTTACTTCCTTTACTCGACTCTTGGCTTTGTATGGTTCCGCCCTACGCTTTCTAGGGAAACTTGCCGGCGCAGGTACCCTTGCCGCGAGCGCCGAGTGCGGAGCTTCAGCAGCCTGCTGGCGGGGTCGCTACCGACAAGCAACCTTGTCGCAACTAGCTGCAGCTCACTTAAGTTGTTGAGCGGGCTCGAAACAACGTAAGGGCGCTAGCGGCTCACTTAAGTTGCTGAGCGGACTCGAAGCAAAGTAAGGGTGCTAGCAGCTCACTTAAGTTGTTGAGCAGACTCGAAACAAAGTAAAGGCGCAACTAGCTACGAGTTGGTTCCTCCGCGCACAGGTTTTCCATACAAAGCACGGTCGTTCAAGGAAAATAACTCGAAAACTTAAAAAACTGATTGCTCAAGCTTTGGCAACTTAGCTTTTTTGTCGTCTGCTTCCCGGCAAGGAGAAACTTTCTTGAACGGCCTGGTCCA
>NC_041393.1:485809833-485819939 GCF_002162155.2 Triticum dicoccoides
GAGAAAGAAACAGAGAAATAAAGTAATGATATGGAGCCTTGGGCTCGTTATTGCTTACCGGGGTCTAGTGCTGCACAAAGTGTCAGATAACATATGCGAAAAAGGATTATAGCATAAAAAACTGACAAGATGTGCGGGGCACATGAGCTTTACTGGTGCACGGGGTCTGCGCCCGGCTTTGTACAAAGGATTACATGCAACAGCGGCAAGACTTGTACAAAACGTGGTTGCCGGAAAAGCTTCCGGCAACCGCGCCTTACGGGTAAAACTTACGAAGATGTTCAATGTTCCAGGAGTTGCTCACCGGAATGCCATCTTCGGTCTCAAGGCGGACAGCGCCGGGCCTAGTGACTCGTTTCACCCGATAAGGGCCTTCCCACTTCGGCGTCAACTTGTTGGAATTCTTGGCGGACTGAACGCGCCGAAGAACAAGGTCGCCTTCCTCGAAGCTCCTGGCTTTAACTTTGCGGCTATGGTAGCGACGCAAAGCTTGCTGGTAGCGAGCGGCTCGCACAGCAGCCTGGAGACGGTCTTCCTCAAGGAGCAGCGCGTCATCTTGTCGCAGCTGCTCTTGCTCGAGCTCATCATAAGCGAGCACTCGAGGTGACCCATAAACGAGTTCCGTGGGGAGAACTGCCTCTGCTCCATAGACTAGAGCAAAGGGTGTCTGGCCAGTGGCTCGATTTGGCGTCGTCCTGATCGACCAAAGAACCACCGGCAGCTCCTCGATCCAGTTTCTTCCGCACTTATGCAGCCTGTCGAAAGTTCTGGTCTTGAGGCCTCGCAACACTTCAGCATTTGCCCTCTTCGCTTGACCGTTGCTTCTCGGGTGAGCAACAGAAGCGAAGCAGACCTTGGCGCCAAGATCTTGGACATACTGCATGAAGGTGCGGCTCGTAAATTGCGTGCCGTTGTCGGTGATGATCCTGTTAGGAACCCCGAAACGGCAAACAATCGACCTGAAGAACTTGACTGCTGACTGTGCTATCACCTTCCTCACTGGTTCCACTTCCGGCCACTTTGTGAACTTGTCGATTGCAACGTACAAGAACTCAAAGCCCCCGACAGCTCAGGAGAAGGGGCCGAGGATGTCGAGCCCCCAGACCGAAAATGGCCAGGATAAAGGGATCGTCTGGAGAGCTTGAGCTGGCTGGTGTATCTGCTTGGAATGGAACTGGCACGCTTCACACTTGGTTACTTGTGCAGTTGCATCCTGGAGGGCTGTCGGCCAGAAGAAGCCTTGTCAGAATGCTTTGCCGACAAGCGCTCTTGCGCCAATGTGGTGACCACATATGCCTTCATGTATCTCTGCCAACAGCTGTTGTCCATCTTCCCGGCGAATGCACTTCAATTTCACACCGTTGAGTCTTATTCTGTACAGTGTATTGTCGACAAACTTGTACATACTTGACTGCCGGGCTACTCTTTCAGCTTCTTCTTGCTCTTTGGGAAGCTCTCCTGTCTGAAGGAAACGGACAATCTGCTGCGCCCATGCTGGAGCTTGCGGCTCGACAACAAGGACTAAAGGCGTATCTGTTGCTGCGGGAACATCCGCTTCTACGGCAAGAACCTGCGGCTCTGCCGGAGCGTGATATTCCCCGGCAAGCTTGCCGGAGCAAAACTTGTCGGGAGCGTCTGCTTCAACGAAACAAACCAAGAGGTTCGCCGGAGCAGACTGCTCCTCAGCACTCTTGGCGTCGATCTTGGGGACCTTCTTGGCGGCGGCTTCGGGAAGCTCTGCCGGAAAGTAGTCACCAGAAACCAACTTCCTCTTCTTATTCTGCCCAGTTGATGGTGTCATGGATGGTTGAGTCAGCTTGAGCACAAAGATCCCTGGTTCCACAGGTAATTTTAGTGCAACGCACTTTGACAGGCCATCAGCAATGTCATTCTGAGCTCGCGGAACGTGTTCCATTTGCAGGCCGTCAAAGTGTGCTTCTAGCTTTCTCACTTCATCAACATAAGCTTCCATCAATGGACTCTGGTAGTTCTTGTTCACTTGGCGGACGACAAGCTACGAGTCACCCCTTACAATGAGTTTTTTGATCCCAAGGTCGGCTGCGATTCTGAGGCCGGCAAGCAAACCCTCATACTCTGCAGTATTGTTCGTTGCTTGCTCCTTGGGAAAGTGCATCTGGACTACGTACTTGAGGTGCTCTCCGGTGGGTGCGATAAGCAGCACGCCAGCACCGGCGCCTTGCAGCGAGAAGGCACCATCAAAATACATCAGCCACTCTTTGCTTGTCTCCTTGACGGGGATGCTCGTCTCTGGAATTTCTTCATCTGGAGTTGGCATCCACTCTGCTATGAACTCTGCCAATGCCCTGCTTTGGATCGTTGCAGTGCTCTCAAACTTGAGGCCAAAGCTTGACAGTTCCAATGCCCACTCGACAATCCTGCCTGTTGCTTCTGGATTCTGCAGTATCCTCTTCAGCGGAAAGCGAGTGACAACTGTGATCTCGTGTGCCTGGAAGTAATGGCGCAGCTTTCTCGAGGCCATGAGAAGGCCGAAAAGCAATTTTTGCACACCAGAGTACCTCGACCTAGCCCCCCGGAGAAGGGAGCTGACAAAGTAAACTGGGCGCTGCACCATCTTCTTCTGCACCTCCTTGCACATCTGCGCAGATTCATCTTTGTCGGGACCAGAGCTTGTCGGAGAAGCCCCCTGCTTGTCGCTGGATTCACTTGCCGCGGTTGCTGGCTCATCGTCCGCCTCCCTCTCCGCTACTAACGCAGCACTAACCACTTGATTGGTTGCCGCTAGGTACAGCAGCAACTTCTCTTGTGGCTTAGGTGCGACAAGTATTGGAGTGGAGGACAGGTACCTCTTCAAGTCCTGCAGCGCGGCCTCCGCTTCCGGAGTCCATTTCATTGGACCTGCCTTTTTCAATATTTTGAAAAAGGGCAGGGCGCGCTCAGCAGACTTAGAGATAAACCTGCTGAGAGCAGCCATGCAACCGGCAAGCCTTCGCACATCCTTGACACGCTTCGGTGCTTCAATCTGCTCGATGGCCTTGATCTTGTCGGGGTTGGCTTCAATTCCCCGCTGAGACACAAAGAACCCGAGAAGCTTGCCGGAAGGGACTCCAAACACGCACTTCTCGGGATTGAGCTTGAGGTTGATCTTGCGCAGATTTGCAAAAGTTTCTTCTAAATCTTGGATCAGGGTAGCCTTGTCCTTGCTCTTGACCACTATATCATCCATGTAGGCTTCCACATTTCTGTGTATCTGTGTCTCAAAAGCGACATGGACTACCCTTGCAAATGTTGAACCAGCATTCTTCAACCCAAAGGGCATCCGTATAAAACAGTATGTGCCGCAAGGGGTGATAAATGCGGTTTTTTTCCTCATCTTCTTCTGCCATGAAGATCTGATGGTATCCTGAGTATGCATCAAGAAATGAAAGCAAATCACATCCAGCTGTGGAGTCAACAATCTGGTCAATGCGCGGCAAGGGAAATGGATCTTTGGGACAAGCTTTATTGACATCAGTGAAGTCTATACAAAGCCTCCATTTCCCGTTCGCCTTGCGCACGACTACAGGATTGGCCAACCACGTGGGATGGAGCACTCCTCTGACAAGGCCTGCTGCTTCCAATTTCCTGATGTCTTCTGCAATGAACTCTTGGCGCTCCACCGCTTGCTTCCTGACTCTCTGCTTGACGGGCCGCGCATGAGGACAGACGGCAAGGTGGTGCTCGATTACTTTCCTAGGAACATCGGGGATATCAGATGGTTGCCATGCAAACACGTTGACATTCGCCCGCAGGAAAGCAACGAGCACGCTTTCCTATTTGGGGTCAAGCGTGGCACTGATGGTGAAGGTACCACCAGTGCCGTCCTTCTTGGCGGGCACCTTCTTGGTCTCGGGTGGAGCTGCCATCGTCTTCTTGCACTTGCCGGTGGAGCTCGATGGTGCGTCCTGGACGGTAGCGCAGCACTCCGAAGAGGTGCGCTTGCCGGAGTGGGCATCAGAGCTCTTGCCGGACTTTGTCTTCTTCTTCCCCCCGGGAGCTTCAGCGGCAAGTATGTTGTGATCAGCTGCGGCTGCTGCTTCCCGGTAGATTTTGTCGACGCAGATAAGGGCATCCTTCTTGTCGCCGGGGATAGAGATGACACTTATCGGGCCTGGCATCTTGAGCATGTTGTATGCATAGTGAGAGGCTTCCATAAGCTTGGCGAGTGCTGGACGGCCAAGGATCCCATTGTAGGGCAATGGAAAATCGGCGACGTCAAATGTGACCCTCTCAGTTCTGAAATTCATCTCGCTGCCAAATGTGACCGGCAGTGTGATCTTTCCCTTCGGCTTGCTTCTTCCCGGGCTGATTCCTTGGAATGTGCCGGTCTCCTCGAGCTCGCTGTCAGGGATCTGGAGTTTCTGAAGGACCGCGGAGGAGATCAGATTCAAGCCGTCCCCGCCGTCAACTAGCATCTTCGTGACCTGGAGGTTGCGGATAGTTGGTGAAACCAACATCGGCAAGCACCCGACCGCAGTTACGCGATCAGGGTGATCCTCAATGTCGAAGATGATAGGCGTGCTGGACCATTTCAGAGGCTTGCGTGACTCTAAGGATGGGTCTGCTGCATTCACTTCCCGCATCCACTGCTTGAGTTGGCGGTGTGAAGTATGCAGAGAAGCACCACCGTCAACGCACAGGACCTCTGTGGCTTTCTGAAATTCCTGCTCATCGGCCTCGTCATCATCCATGTCTTCATCGTCGTCGTCATCTTCATCCTCGTCACGGCCGCGGGGAGGTCTGTCTCCTTGCCGCTGCTTGGCCTTGCCGCGGCGTCCTCCTCGGCCGCGACGTTTCTTGCCGGATCCACCAGCACCTTCCTGGGCCTTCTCCTTGTCGCGCCGCTCGTACTCAGCTTTCTGTAGCTCAACGAGCTGCTCAACCTTCTTGCAATTCTGGAGATCGTGACCCCTGGTGCGGTGGATCTTACAATACTGCTTGCCGGAGCCGTCCTGCTTGTCGGCGGCCGCCACAGGCTGGGCCTCCTTGTCGGAGCCACCAGCTTTAGCTTCCTTGGCGCCACCTCCGTTGCCGGTCTGCTCGACAGCTAGCACTTCCTTGCCCTTTTTCCTTCTGTTGTTCCGCCGCCGGCCTTTCCTTGTCGGGGCGGCATCCTCACTGTCAGATCCTCCTGCTCCTGTATCCTCTCCGGGGAGCCTCCTCCCCTCTTCAGCGCATGCACACTTGTCGGCCAGGGCATAAAGCTCACTGACGTCTCTGATCTTACACATCGCCATCTCCTCCCTCATCCTTCGGTTTCGCACGTTCTGATGGAACGCGCTAATGATCGCGACGGGGTGGACGTCTGGGATGTTGTGCTGTACACGGCTGAATCTCTGAATGTACTTGCGCAGTGGCTCTCCTTCCTTCTGGGCAAGCAGATGAAGATCGCTTTCTTGGCCATGTGGTTTGTGGCCGCCTGTAAAGGCGCCGACAAACTGATGGCACAGACCAGCCCAGGAGGATATGGAGTTGTCCGGCAAGTGCATGAGCCAGGATCTGACATTGGGCTTGAGTACCAGCGGGAAGTAGTTGGCAAGGATCTTGTCGTCCCGTCCCCCGGCAGCCTGCACCGCGATGGTGTAGATGCTGAGAAACTCCGACGGATGTGTCTTGCCGTCGTACTTCTCTGGTACGTCTGGTTTGAAATTCTT
The DNA here is from genome assembly GCF_002162155.2 of Triticum dicoccoides. Lineage (NCBI taxonomy): Eukaryota > Viridiplantae > Streptophyta > Magnoliopsida > Poales > Poaceae > Triticum > Triticum dicoccoides. Next base: position 485,815,506 of record NC_041393.1, read on the forward strand.
TGTGCTGGGCCACTGGACTTGCCGCAGCTCACGGGTGAACGCAGGACAACCTACCGCGTACGGCAGATCGCCTGGTTCCCCTGGCGCATGCATGTCAACAGAGGGCCCAGCGCGCTTGTCGGATTGACGTCGCGCTTCTCTTCGACGCTCGATGCGGGTTCGAGCGTCTTCTTGTTGTCGTTCATGGAGAACTTGGCGTTGGTCGCGACGAGCTCGTGGGTCCGACGACGCGGTGGAGCCGCTGTCGGGGTGGACCCGGTGAGTCGGCGACTTTGGCCTTCATAGTGGAGAGTGCATGGAAGTCGCACCTCCCCCGGTCTTGTTGCCATCAGCTCGCGTCCGGCTGTCCTGCCGCGGCATCGAGGCACTTGGTTGCCGCGCAGTGTCGCCGTTGGCGAAGCCGATGAGGCTCTGGATAGTGGCCCTCCATTCGTCGGTCTTGTCCGCCGTCGGAGGATAATCCAGGAGTAGCTGGGCCCGCGCCAAGGCTTCCGCCGGCGTGGTGGGCGGCAGAGGTGAACGGTGCGAGGAGCGGGACATGCTCGGACTCCTAACCAAGTTAGTCCCGTCCAGGCGACCGCACCTCACTGGGGCCAGCATGCTGGCGTGCATGTTGGTCTTGAACGCCACGCGAACCACCAGCTTGATCTTGGGCCAGCGGACGTATGGTGCTGCGAACGCTATGAGGCTGCTGGTCCCGCCCTTCCTGAGATGGGCGCGGTGGGCGTATGGACGCCGAGGTCTGCGCGGCCTTGTCCTTGGACTTGGCAGCGCTGTGGGCACCCTCGTCGATGTCCATTCTTCCGCCGGCGTCCACTCCACCGTCCGCCTGCTCCGGAGGTGGTGGAAGTGACGCAGATGGGGCTGTTGCCCCCGAAGCCTTCTTCTTCGGTGGCATGTCGGTGAAGACGATGAAGATTTAGCTCGCGTGCACGCCGGATCGGGTTCGCACGATCTCGACGCCCCCTACCTGGCGCGCCAGAGATGTCGGGGAGGCTGATTCCACCAACACCTATGGGGACAGGGCCCCTTTCGGTTCGGCGGGGGGCGGAGGTCGCACAAAGAGCGGATCGAGGTGGTACACGCGAGCGGTTTTTACCCAGCTTCGGGCCGCACGGATGCGTAAAACCCTACTGCTACTTGTTTGTGTGTATTGAATTCTTGCTCAGGAGCGACGGACGCTGCCAGACTGAGCGTGAGAGTGTTTCTGGTGTTGAATGAGCCGAACTGGCCGAACCAGCTCCCCCCTTCTACGTTGCGCCTGGGACTCCTTTTATACTTTCAAGGGGTCACCGACAGGGGGCAACGTAGACAAGAAGGGTAAAAATGGAAAAGGATGCGGTAGGTGCAGCTACCGCTACTGTGGATACAGTGCACCCTACCTAACTCTGACGGCAGGGGACAAGGGCATTAAATGCCTGTCTGAGTTGCCTAAACAGTGCAAAAAGTGACCGTTAGGAGCGCCACCGTTTGCCATGATGGCCTTCTCTTCATCTCCGCTTGCCACCTCGCACCCCTAGCTGCACAGCCTCCTGCCACGTATGCTTGGGAGAGTCCTAGAGCGATACGTTAGCAGGTGTGCTGGAGCGCGGGCACGAAGTGGGGGTTTCCCGCGGCAAGCTCCTTGCCGAGATCGTCGTCTTGTAGTGTTTGGGAGCTTGTCGCTCACCGGGCCTTGCCGGGACGCAGGGCGCATCGCGGCAAGCTTTCTTGGTATGCCTTGAGTGGCCTTCCCGGCAAGCTCCTCTTGCCGGGGTCTTGTCTCTTCCCGGCAAGCTCCTCTTGCCGGGGCCTGGGTTGGCCTTCCCGGCAAGCTCCTCTTGCCAGGGCCTTGGTTGGCCTTCCCGGCAAGCTCCTCTTGCCGGGGCCTTGGTTCGAGTACTTTGTTCTTGAATGGTCTTCAAGGGAGCCACGAAGGGTCTTGGCGGTCATCCGGCAAGCCTTGCCGCGGGGCGCTGCAACTGCCCGTGCACAAGTTCGGGGTACTAGGGTACCCCTACTCTAGTACACCGACATTCACCATTTTATATTTTTGAGTAAAGAACAATGTTTGATTTTTATACGGAAAAAACGGAATATGGAAATACAAGGTGAACCTCTCTCGCAAGAATTTTTGAACTTCCTCGGACAGAGCACTTGAACTTCTTTGAACAAACCTTTGAAGCTTTTATTTTTCTATACTTTTACATTTCTCACCTGAAATGCATTCCTTGCAGTGCTTGAACTTCTCGTTGTTTTCACCTTGAACTTCTATCACGTATTTTTATTCAACCTCTCTCACAAGAATTTTTGAACTCTCTCGGGCCGAGCACTTGAACTTGTATCAACAAAACTTTAGGCTTTGCATTTTCATTCTTTTTTAATAAACATCGAACCACTTCGTATTTTTAGTTTGAACTTCTTGTTTTTTAAATGGGAAATACGTTTTAACCTTTTTTAGTTGTTCCTTTTACTAAAACTTGAACTTCCTCATTTTATTCTTTAGTAACTAGAAAAAATCTGAGTTTTTATAACATTCGAACTTCTCTCTTATTTTAATTTGAACTTCTTAGAAGAAAATATGATTTTTAAATAAGCATCAACCCATTCTTTTTAAATTGAACTTCATACTTTTATTTTTCTTAGAAAAGAAAGAATTTTGGGTTTTCCGTATACATTGAAGTACTTCCATTTTTTAAATTTGAACTTCTTGATTTTATTTATTTGGTAACAAAAAAAATTAATTTTTGTAATAAACATCGAACCACTATATTACTTAAATTTGGACTTCTAGTTTTTTTGAAATGGTGAAGTCCATTATTTTATAAAAAATGAACTGCTCTGCTATTTTAATTTGACCTTCTAGAGTTATTTTAGAAAGGTGAAAACTATGTTTTGGTTACAAACATCAAATACTGTGCCATTTTTAATTTGAAATTTTTGGTTATTTTTTTAAAAAAGGAAGGGGAAAATGTGTGGGATTTTTTTAATAGAAAAATATGTGCACCCCTTTTGTGTTCTCATTATTTTTTGAAGTATCCATATTATTGAATTTGAGCTTCCATAGTTTACTTTTTTTGTATGAAATTGTCCAAGTGCACACTTTATTTTTCTAACATGAACCCTCACCCACCCATCCACCCCGATAGATTTCATATTTTATTTTTGTCTTTTAGTGTTATCACAAGTATACAGAACGAGTACTCATTTGACAGAATCTAGCTGCTTTCAACAAACATTTTTTTAATCATTTTTTACATCCTCCTATTTTTAAATTTCTTTTTCATACGAACTGATGAAGTTTTGATGGGTGAACCTATATAGTTTTTGCATTGGTTTGCATGTCGAAGCACGTCATCTTTAGAAATTGCACTTCTCTTTTCTTTTAGATGTGTACACGTTTTACAACTTAAAAAAGAGACACCTAGTTGGAAAAACTAGTAGCCAGTTCTCAATTGACAATGTGGTGCCTTCTTAGCCGCACATTCCAATCTTATCCTCTCACTGTTGTTATGCGCTCTCATCCTCTCTCTCTCTCTCTCTCTCTCTCTCTCTTTGACTTTTCTTTCCTCTTCACTATACTATGAAATTCACGGAATAACACAGTTTTCTTGCTGCTGCTTGATCCTTTGGTGCTCGCCTCTAGCAACAGCCCAAATGACAGCAAGCAAAGCCAGCAGCAGCTCAATGCCATAGCCTCACGAACGGGGGAAGGTGCCAGGTAAACACAAGGAGCAAACCACGAAGCATCATGTGCGGCAACAATGAGAGACGCCTGGGAAGGTCAACGACATGAGCCGTGGAAGGTCGACGAGAGACGCCCGAGCAGGCACGCGCGAGGATGGCGAACATATGGCAGAGGGAATGTCCTAGGAGCTGCACTGCATCCTAATCATCAATCATTCATCAGACCAGCTCGAAATTTCCAATCAGTACAAATAAAGAATGTTTTTTCTTTTGAAGATGAACAAGAACAGGGTGCACACGCTCGAACTGAAGATGATGGCCAGGACGAACTCCACAGTGAGCAGGCACACACCCAGCAGGCCAGCACATCGCATACACCCACACACCCATGTCTACCTTTGCTTGGATGGCAAAAACGACAAAGGAGAGGAGCCGCTGCAGTGGGCCAAATCAAGCCGCACCAATTCCGGCCATCTTGACGACGTCTGCATTCCTCCTGACCTCGTCACCCTTCTCGCGGTGGCAGAGGTGGCGGTGCTAGAGGCCATCGGCGGCGGGGCGTGGGAAGTTTCCCGCGGTGAAGCTCAAGAGCAGAGGGCCTGTCGGCGCGGTGGAAGGAGGGGGAGGCCGGCGCTGCGGTGGAAGAAGGAGGGATGGCCGGCGCCGTGGTGGAAGAAGGAGAGGGTGGCCGGCGCCGTGGTGGAAAAAGGAGGCGGTGGCCGGCGCCAGCATGGAAGCAGGTGGAGGGAGGCAGCAGGAGGCGCACCG
>NC_041393.1:485820387-485865105 GCF_002162155.2 Triticum dicoccoides
GGCGGGCGGCGGCAGGGGGCGCCGGAGCCAGGGAGGCGGCGGCAGGGGGCGCCGGAACCAGGGAGGCGGCGGCGGGGGGTTTGTCGGGGGTTCGTGGGTGGATGTGGGGGAGTGGATAAGGTGGGAGTCGAGAGATTGTTTTTTTTACAGGAAGTTCGAGTGGGTTTGTCTTTTCAGATTCTGGAACAGCTCCGCGTCTCCTTATATGGCGTGACGTGATCCGAATAGCTATTCTGATCCTGGGATCAGAATAGTGCTACTCTATATACATTTGGGCTATTCTGTTACGCGAACAGAATATTATTCTGTTACCCTTTTTAAACTGACGGTTTCAGGTGGTTGTACTGATGTTTTCGAAGCGGTTGAACTGATGCTTTTAGTTGTGTTTAAAATATCGTCTTATTTAGTTCAAAAACTTTTTTTATTTTTTTTGTCGGAATGAGGCGTGTAATATATCCTTGGAAAGCTCTTGACAACCATATTTCAAGTATATTGAACGTTTTTGCAAAATCATTATGGTTTAAGAGCAGTTTTGAAAAAACCGTTTTTTTCAAAACCGAAAACGTGAATCGTATTTTGGACACAATTTTCAAACCGTTTGTCGGAATTGAGCAAATAAGATGGCGTTAAAAATCTGGTGAAAATCCGCATCTTCCATATATGTATTGTTTTTTCTAATTCTATATGATTTACAAGTAATTTGAAAAACGGTGAAATTCTGGGCGAAACGTATTTTCGTGATTTTTTGCAAACGGTTTGTCGGATTGACGCAAATAATACGGCGTTGGAAAGCTACGGAAAATGCACAACTTTTTTGCATAGAAATGTTTTTCTAATTCCTTACGGTTTAAAAACGAATTTGAATACGGTCAAATTTGATTTTGAATGCGATTTTTTTTAAAAGTTTGTCGAAATATGGCAAATAATATACCGTTCGATAGCTATCGAAAATACCAAACTTAGTCATGTTGAACGTTTTCTCTACTTCACAACCGTTTAAAAGTAATTTTGAATACAGCATGACGGATCCTGCTATTTTCTCGTCTAAAAAACAGAGTAGTCGTATTGATATATGTGTATGTTTGTACTGAGCTATTTTTTGTAGAGTAATTTTGAATGGTTCCGAAAAAGGGTACTTGTACTGATGCTTGCATGTGTTTGTACTGACCATGTTTTCACTATCTAGACTTTGCTCTATTTTTTGGGTAATATTTTTCTCGTAAGTTTTCAACGGTTTACTGTATCGTCGCCCCTGTACTTTTATGGTTTGTATCATCGAACTGAATGATATTTTATTTAAAAATAAAATGTGTTTGTTTTGTTTCTTCTTTTTTTAACCCAACATTTTTTGACAACGTTGTTCTGAACTTCTCTCATTTTACGACTTGTACTGAGGTACTTACTAAACAGGATTTTCATGGGGTTTCTTTTTTTTTGCTTGAACTTTACAATTTAATTTTTTGTCATTTCTTTTATTCCGAACGGACCACCTTTTTTAACTCGTACTGAGGTACTTACTACGCCCGAACTGGGGTGGTTGTCGCGTGTCTCGGCGTGTTTTGAACTCGAATAAAATGTTTCGCATGTTTTCTTTTAACTCAATTTTTTTACAATGATGTTCTAAACTTCTCTAATTTTACGACTTGTACTTTTTACCATTTGAATTGCATGGGGTTTCTTTTTGCTTGAAATTTTACAATTTGAATTTCTGTCATTTCTTTTATTCTGAACGGACCACCACTTTTAACTCGTACTGATCAATATTTTTAATTAAACCATTTTTCCTTTCATCTGACAGAAATATTTTCCACACATAATACACGTACATGAATCATATTACCCATAGCACCGGCCTGAACACAAAAATCATCGCTCTATTCTTGGACAGAACTTTTCAAGCACCCACATGAACACAATAATAATCATAAAAATAAAGTGTTTCCGCACATGGGTACAAAAAAACTTCCATCACACTTGGTCATGCTCCTTGTCTTCAGTATCAGTTCAACATGTAGCGTGTTTTAGTGCTTCCACAAGAGGATTGCATTAACAAAAAAAACAAGTATTTTCATTATCCAAAAAATGTTTCGTGTTTTCTTTTGAACTCAACATTGTTTTGCGACGATATTCTAGACTTCTCTCATTTCATTATGAATTGATTATATATAAAAGTTGAACTATACGACACTTTTTAAATGAATCTAACAAGTATTTTCCCCTCTGTAAACTTCAAAAAATCTGTTGTAAACTAGTCTGAACAGTTGCAAATACTTTTAAATTGAACTGAAATAAAATATAGGAACTGAACTGAGTGTATTTTCCTGATTTTTGCTAGCATGCATCAAGACATTTTATATATGTTTTTACAAGAGAATATATACTAATTTTTATGCCAAGTAACTTCAAAGAAAACAGAAGTGGAGCTTCATTTACAAGAACAAAACAGAACATATGCTAGTTTAGATCCATACAAGATTTTCTCAAATGCTTATTAAGGCATAACACACAACACATGTTGTGCTATAGGAAGAACGCATAAACAGAGGAAATTGGACATAGAATCGTTAAGTAGGTGTACTAAAAAGCACACAAAACATGTGCTGAAAAAGAACACAACTCCTTAGCGTTTGCATCAGCCTCCTATGGCAGAGGTGAACGGTCTGATCGCTGCGTCATCGCACGGCCTCGTGTGGCCGAGGTGAACGGACTGTGGTGGTAAGGGTGAACGGCTTGAGCGTTGCATCGTCGAACGGCCTCGTGTCGAGGCAGTGAACGACCTGGGCCGTGAAGGTTGAAGCAGGGGGTGTTGAGAGGCTGTGTGGGACTAATACTGCACTGTCAGAATCAGTTTTGTAGCTGCTCACCACGCACACCTACTCAACTGCTCCGTGCCACCGTCCCTCTGCGCATAAGTACACTTGCCGCCTACCCGTTGTCGTTGGATGTACCTTGCACACACACAACAGCCAACCAATTAGCATGCACAAGTTCTGTACAGTAACATTACAAATTTGCAATGAAACCTAAAAAGTTCTGTACTTTGAAATACTTCATTTTACTTTCCAAATACCTTTTTTTAAATATGAACTTCTATATTTATTTCCTTAGAACTTATTATTATTTCCCTCCGAACAAAAAAAACATGATTGGTTTATTTACCCATAAAATATTTGAAGTATGTCAAATGAAAAAACATTCCTAGGCCTGGAAGTGAGAAAACACATTACACTCATCGAGGTAGATATCATTCTGTGCGTACCTTGCCATAGACCACATCGGATTTTAAGATTCTAGATGAACTTCAGCAAAGTGAAGTGAAACCTTTTTCTAACCTGAGAACTGCAGAAAATTAGCTTGATTTATTTAACCAAAGCAAATAAACTCTTAACTACTTATGGCAAGTATATTTGAACTGATGTATCCTTTTTCTAGTTACTGAATTGTTGTAGTATTACTTCCTGCCCTTCCAAACTCGTACTGAAAACATGTACCAAAGAACATCATGCATCAGTGTTCAGAAGGCATACAAGAGCTACACACTGCCGTGAGGTACCAACTTTTCAACGGTTCAGTTCAAAATTCAACAATTCAATTTTCAATAGATCAAACCAAGGAAAGACAACTGACCGAAGGGGTGGCCAACGGCCACAGTTGCTCACTGCGTGCACGACAGTGTCCAACAACCTCTATCCTGGCTCATTGTGGAACGACGTGCTGGGCGTAATCCACGGCCTGGCATATGAGATGCAAAAAAGAGTTAGAGAGGACTTAAGCTAATTTTTTATAGCTGATGATGTAGCATTACAAAAAATAATATACTTTAGCCCATAAATGCAAAGTACTATGAACTTTTCCGGAGCTTTTTGTTGAACTGAAGCATGCTCCAGAGCAGGACGAGATCGAGCGGATTGGGAGGATGCTGAGCAACATATTGGAGATGCAAGACCACATTACATCAATTAGCGATGTCACTGAACTTTGGGACATTTATACTACAAGAATTGATTCTACAGCAATCTTGAACTTTCAAGTTCCATACGCAAGATAGCTACAATTTGCTAAAATCAATCACCAGCAGAAAAAACACCAAAAGGTTCTTCAAATGGTTGCTTGAGGAAGAGCCAAAGCTATTTTGGGGTGGCGGACGGCAGCAGCATGTGGGCTGGGTTGTCTCGCACTGGGAAGGATGAGGAAAACGGCAACCCAACCACTATAGTGGGAATAGGAGCTGACGGCCGTGGACTGCTGCTTGGCTGAACTCGATCGTCCGGATGCCACGGGGCTGGATTGGGGACGGCGCTGGACATATTGCAACAATTACCAAGGAGCTTAGAGCAGCAGTGTACATCGGCAATGGACTGCTCGTGGCGAAGTGCGTGCCTCCGAAGCCGCGGCGTCGAACTACTTCGAGTTGTGTTGTTGAACAACCCGGTGTGGCGATGGTGAACGGCATGGGCGGTGCCGCGGTGGAGCCCCACCAGCAGTGGCAGGAAGCTCGACACAATCGGCCTAGTAGCTACGACGGTGAACGGCCTGGGGTGGCCGGGTTGGATGCTGGTCGCAGTGGCGGCGAACCCAACGCCCTGGCCACACCGGGATGGTAGGCAACCAGAAGGAGCGGAGGGGCGTGTCCACGACGGAGAGATTGAAAGGCCTGTGGTTGCGGCGTTGAACTGCCTGTACGCGACAGTGGAGCGATAGCAGCGCATGAATCTGGTACAGGCGACAGCCATGGTGGTCGTTGTGTTGCAGTGCGGCGGCCCTATTTGTCTATCGGCAAGCTAGATGTATGTGTTAAAAAATGGCTAATGCAGCATTGGTGGAGCTATGTGTATTACTGCAGGGGCCATGCCCCCCAGCTCTTGGATTTTTTGTGAAGAAATTCTGACAAAGAAGACGAATAGGGCAGGAACATTGCTTTATTTGACAAAACTCATTGGCTGAGGTGGATTTGGTAGTGGGTTCATGTTAGGTGTTACAGGAACATTGACATTTGAAGAGGCCTTGTCTTGCCCAGAGATCTGTCAAAAATAAAGGGCATAATCTCAGGGTTGAGTCTTTTACTACTACTTCGTAAATAAATATATAAACTGAAATCTAGTAATGGCAAGAACCTCAGGTATTGGGTTGGACCTAGAATCAACTATTCAGAGAATGTAACTCACTATACCATAAGAACAACACACTGCAATCTATACTGCAACAAATTAGATAACCAGGGAGAAAAAAGAAACGCACCGCAAATTTAAGTGTTCTATTGTGAAGCCGAACAAGGCCAGAAAACAGCCTAACAGCATACTGGGCAATCTCCTCTATTTCATACTCAGCAAAAGCAAAACCTTTGGGTCGACTAGTTTCCTTGTCACGGGGTATGTGCAAGTCTACTACACGACCTACCTGAATAAGAATCTCATACAAAACCCTCTCCGAGACCTTTTCATCCAAGTTACCTATTTAAGAAATACACAGTTCAAGAATTAATACAGTACTGGTGATTACTCCATTATATTTAGGCATGCAAAAAAGAGAGGCAAAGTGGAACAATAACAATCGTTGAAAAATAGCGAAACTAGAGTACAGCAACACGTCAACCATGGTAAACATATATATGCAAAAAAGAGGGGCAAAGTGGGACATGAACAATCATTGAAAAATAGCAGAACTAGAGTACTGCAACAGTGTCAACTATGAAAAACATAGATCAGTCAACTAGCAGAACTAGAGGATCTGCAACAGCCTAACAGTAAATAAAACCACTAAGATACCCTGATACAAAAGCATGTTCATTTCTATCTTACAACAATGTCTTTCAAGAAGCATAGTTAGTTATAAGCTGTGGTGAATTCCTATCAGTGACACAAAGTTGTCAGCTACTTAAATAGGCCCTCTATGGCTAGCCCTATAACGTGTAACATTAATCCATGATGGTCATAAATCTCACAACTCTATCATTCACACATCTAACCCTGGATAATGCATTTACTAAGCAGGTTCAATTTGCAATTAGATTTGGTTTTCAGGCATATATGCTTATGCTGATTTTCACTATGTGCATGCTTACAAAATTTCAATTGAAAGCACCACAGAGCCCAGAACACCAAGAATGATTGTTGCACAAGGAAATCAGCATGTTCAAGTTAATTAATCTGCCAATATACAAGTAAACATAGTACAGAGAACAATATTCCGAATCTAGGAGCTAGGTAAGCAACACATAAGGCAATCACCGACTGTGCAAGCTTAATAATCAATTAAACTATACTATCCAAACTACGGTGATTGAAGCATAAACTGCTGTGGCTCTGAATTTACCGGGGTGCTCTTCGTCGAGCTCCGTTGGCTGAGCGGCCGGGCGAGGTCGCGGAGGCAGAGGTAGGTGGTGTCGGTGGGCAAGGGGCATGCATCAGCAGCAGCAGAAATGCTGCAGCTGAGCCAGACAGTCGTAGGTGCAGTAGCAGCTTGTAGCAAGGAGCGGCCTGCACTCAGCTCCTTGAGCGACTGGCCACAAAACAAGAAGTTGTACTGTTGGGCAGGAGGTCCTCAACCCCGCAACTCCTCCAGCAGGCTCCACTGTTTGCCGTTGAATTATAAGCCATGGCATTGGAGTGGGATGCGTCCACACTGACGACATTGAACAGACAGGGGTGGTGGCTGCGAACTGCCTGTACGTGGTGGTGGCGTAGTACCATCAGGGAGGAGGAAGAGTGGTGGCAGGGGAGCATCACCTGCTGCCGGAGGATAAGTTGGCAATATCGTATTCTATTATGTATTGAACTTAAGTGCAGGGTTGAATTGAACTTTTCTAACACATATTCACTGAACTCGGTCCCCTTGAATGTTTATTTTTATAGTTATGTTGGCATGAGGCTATGAAATACATCTCAACAATTGTTTTTGGGTGAGTTTCAAAAAATATAATACTAAGTGAACAGTACAACCTAACCTAACTGGATATGCAACATGCAGTAGACATGTTCAGTGTCTCGACTTTTCACAAAAAACTGCAGATGTACTATCATCTATGCAAAAATGTATCATAGAAATAATGGAGAAGGCTTAGTTAAAATGGGAACACCTTGTTCAGTTTTGATCAAATTAATATCACAAAGAGCACTCGCTACCTTCTCTACAGAGTCCAGGTTATAGAAAAAATGGTGAAGAAATAAGAACAATTATCACTTGTACTGCCTAGAAAATAACACGCAAACTTGTAGCATTTGATCAGTTGAACTTGTCATAATAGAAATAAATAACTATGTACACGGATACAACTTGCATCATCCATGACAGTTTGAACTGTTGTCATCCATGATGGTATTGTGATTACTTGAATGGGTAGCGACGGTCAATGTTCTAAACTGTACAAAAACTCATGTTCTTTGACAGTTTAAATTTTGTCTAAACTTACCGGTTTCCTGTCTCTGAACTTACAAAACTTACAGAGATGTACTCAACCACCACCACGACGATAAGATGGACACAGACCAAAGGATTCGATGCTCATCAGTAAGTAGTAGGATAACATTCAGCAGGGCACGGTACGGTTGAGACAAAAAGATTGAGAGTTTCAGACGATACCGAAGGATTGGTCGTTGATGAACACCTACACTGTGTGGCGGGCAGAGTTGATGATGAGCTGTGGCCACTGGCCGGACTTGAGGAACTACTTGTTGGAGTTGATGTTGACGCTACATATTCAGGGTGAAGTTAAGGGATTAGCAGATATGAACCAATGGTTTCAAGGAGACAGAATGGTAGCCAGACTTATCCCACGAATGGGATTCGACTTGGATAGTGGCTAACGCTCATTTGAACTGAGAAGGAGATCGCGGTTGCGCCCAGAAGGAAGAGAAGGGGGTTGCCTGAGGCAGGGGGCCGGCGGTGGTCAGGGGAAGAAGTCGGGCGGTCGGTGGCGCTTTTCCGTTCAGAGATGCAACGGTCATGTCGGACGAAGGTCTCGGTGGCGCTCGCGTGCGGGGGGCACGGCGACCACGTCCAACGACGCTGGTTATGGCGGGGCGCGCGCCGACGACGGGTCCATGGAGGCTGTGGGAGGTGGCGGTGGTGGGGCGCACGCTGATGGCGGGGACATCGGTGGCTATGGGAGGTGGCGGTGGTGGGGCGCGCACCAGCGGCGGTGGCGGGGGCCGTGGCGGTGGGGGTGGGGCGCGCGCCGGCCGCAGGGAGGTGGTGCCGGTGGCGGTGGGAGGTGGTGGTGGCGGGGGGCGCTCCGGCGGAGGGGGCAACGAGGGCTGTGGGACGTGGTGATGGCGGGACGCGCGCCGGCGGCGAGGGCCGTGGCAGCCATGGGATGTGGGAGTTGGGATCGGGGGTGGGAGGTGGGGTTGACCGGGGTAGAGATTTTTCTAAAGCAATGAACGGGATGGGAGGTGGTGGGCAGATTTTCTGATCGTGTAATCGGCCATCGGGCCCCATAGGGGCTGATGGTAACAGAATAATATTCTGTTACCGGTAACAGAATAGTCCAGCCCTATATATATATATAGATAGACACACACTTGTAAGGACATGGTTGGATAACCAAATTAAACATCTAATTATATAGGTGGCTACTACACACATGACATTTGCACACACCAAAGTAAATTATTAAATGCATAATTACATAGGTGGATACTACACACATGACATTTCCACACACCAAAGTCAACTATATCTTACATGCATAATTAAGTAGGATAAACAATTATCTGATCATCATCTACTTCTTGTTACGCTTGCTGCTACTGCTCTGCTTGTGGCTCGATCCAGCCTTGTCAATTCGGTAACGAGGCACTTCCTCAAATCAACGATCCGCTTGTGCATCTCGTAGCATGTGTACATGCTCTTGGCCGCGAACTTTACGTGAGGTTCATCCAATTGCCGCATCCAGGTCCCGTGCCAGGATACGAGACGTGTTCTGTTGGCATCCTGCTTCATCTTTTCGTAGTATGAGTCGATGATGGCCAAGGTGAGTTCAACCAGGGAGTCCTTCGTGCTGCCCCAGACCCTGTAGTGCTCACAGATTTCGACAAGGTTCTTGCAGGCCAAGCCCGTAACCCTGAGCGCTTTTACATCATTGGTGGTTTTCACCATAGCGAACTTGTAGTCGGTGCTATTCACAAACCTGGCGAAATGGTCGCAAGGCTTTGTGGCCATGCAGTAGTGGTAGATGAGGACATGATGGCGCACGCACAACTGAGCAATGACAACCTTCTGATCTATGTTGGGACGACCGCCGGTGTACTGGAGGTTGATGCCTACCACCTTGTACTTTTCTCGAGCAAGCAACTACTCAATGGTGTTGATGTAGTCGTCCACCACGGCCAGATCGATGGTGTAGACCACCGAGAGATCCGTTTCCCTTGCGTGGGTCTCCACTTTATGCTCACCAAACTCCATTGGAGCGCCGCTAGACACCCCCTCTCTATGTGTCATCGTGGGTATTCTTGTTGTGTTGTCGGGCGCGATCGAAAGGTTGAAGAGACTAAGGTTATAGTGGCCGCCGGAAGTAAAGGGGAAATCGGACGGCCTGGAATATCGGCATGCCCAGATGGCAGTTCTAATTTGCAGCGTGTAACTCCATCGTGTCACACATAACTGCATCGTGGCGACACGCGAGGTGCAACCGCATGCATATGGGGCCCCTGACGTGATCGTGCACAGGCCTAACCGCTGGCAGAGCGCGCGCGGAGGGACGCGAGCAGAGCACTCCGCGGTCGCCTCAATGGCGAGCAACCATATATATGCATATAGGAGTTGAACACGCAAGGAAAAGTTGTCCACAAGCCGAGCGCGTGGAGGTACGTGAGCAGAGCACACCGGTGGACAACAGAGCATAGCGCGCTGCGTGATACGTATCTATAATTTTTATTGTTCCATGCTGTTATATTATCATTCTTGCATGTTTTACAATCATTTTATATCATTTTTTGGTACTAACCTATTGACATAGTGCCCAGTGCCAGTTGGTGTTTTCTGTTTGTTTTTTACATCGTAGGAAATCAATACCAAATGGAGTCCAAACGCAGCGAAACTTTTTGTGGATTTTTTCTGGACCAGAAGACACCGTATGGGCCAAGAAAGTACTAGAGGGGTGCTCTGAGGGGAGCACAACCCACCAGGGCGCGCCTGGGGGCCCAGGCGCACCCAGGTGGGTTGTGCCCATTTCGATGGCCTCCCGCACCACATCTTTGCTCTATAAATACCCCAATATTACAAAAACCCTAGGGGAGTCAACGAAAATCAATTCCAACCACCGCAAGTTCCATAAACACCAGATCCAATCTAGACACCATGATGGAGGGGTTCATCATGTCCATGGGTACCTCTCTGATGATGCGTGAGTAGTTCTTTGTAGACCTACGGGTCCGTAGTTAGTAGCTAGATGGCTTATTCTCTCTCTCTTGATTCTCAATACAATGTTCTGTTGGAGATCCATATGATGTAAGTCTTTTTGTGGTGTGTTTATTGGGATCCGATGAACTTTGAGTTTATGATCAGATCTATTTTTTATCCATAAAAGTTATTTGAGTCTTCTTTGATCTCTTATATGCATGATTGATTATAGCCTCATATGTCTTCTCTGATATTTGGGTTTTGTTTGGCCAACTTGATCTATTTATCTTGCAATGGGAAGAGGTGCTTTGTGATGGGTTCGATCTTACGGTGCTTGATCCCAGTGACATAAGGGGAAACGACACGTATGTATCGTTGCTATTAAGGATAACAAGATGGGGTCTATTTCTACATAAATAGATCTTGTCTACATCATGTCATCGTTCTTATTGCATTACTCCGTTTTCCCATGAAGTTAATACACTAGATGCATGCTGGATAGCGGCGGATGTATGGAGTAATAGTAGTAGATGTAGGTAGGAGTCGGTCTACTAATCTTGGACGTGATGCCTATATAATGATCATTGCCTGGAAATCATCGTGATTATTTGAAGTTCTATCAATTGCCCAACAGTAATTGTTTTGCCACCGTTTGCTATTTTTCTCGAGAGAAGCCACGAGTGAAACCTACGGCCCCCTGGTCTCTTCTTTAATATATTTGCTTTCGCAATCTATTTTATTTCCTTTTATTTTCAGTTCTATTAAACCAAAAATACAAAAATACCTTGCTGCACTTTATTTTATTTGCGCTCTATTTATCTTATCTCTTACAAATTTATCCCTTCTCCTCGCCAAATTCTGGCACCGTTACCCGAAAGGAATTGACAACCCCTTTAACACATCGGGGTGCGAGTATTTGTTATTTGTGTGCAGGGGATGTTTAAGTTGTGTTGCATGGCTCTCCTACTGGTTTGATAACCTTGGTCTCATCACTGAGGGAAATACCTATCATTGTTGTGCTGCATCATCCCTTCCTCTTTGGGGAAATACCAACGTAGTTCTAGCAGACATCAAAAGGAATTTCCGGTGCCGTTGCCGGGGAGGATCATCAATATCAACCAGGTTCCTAATCACAAATCTCATCTCCTCTCAATTTACATTATTTGCCATTTGCCTCTCGTTTTCCTCTCCCCCACTTCACAAAAATTGGCCGTTTTATTCGCCCTCATTTTCGTTCGCCTTTTTCTTGCCAGATCTGTTTTTGAGTGCAATGTTGTTGAGTAGTCACCATGACTCAAGAGAACACCAAGTTGTGTGATTTCTCAAATACCAACAACAATTATTTTATTAGCACTCCGATTGCTCCTCCCGCCAGTAGTGCAGGGTCTTGTGATATTAATACTGCTTTGCTGAATCTTGTTACGAAAGATTAATTTGCCGGTACTCCTAATGAGGATGTCACGTCCCATCTTAACACATTCGTGGAATTATGCGATATGCAAAATAAAAAAGATGTGGACAATGATGTTGTGAATTTGAAATCATTTCTGTCTTCTTTGCGAGATCGCGCAAAAATTTGGTTTTCTTCTTTGCCTCACAATAGTATCGATTCTTGGAACAAGTGCAAGGATGCTTTTATTACTAAGTATTTTTCGCCTACAAAAATCATTTCCCTTAGAACCCTGATCATGAATTTCAAGCAACTTGAACATGAGCATGTTGTCCAATCTTGGGAAAGGATGAAATTGATGCTAAGGAATTGCCCAACTCATGGGTTAAATCTTTGGATGATCATACAATTTTTTTATGCGGGATTGAATTTTGTTTCTCGTAATATTTTAGATTCCGCCAAGGGGGGGGGGTACTTTTATGGAAATTACTTTGAGAGAAGCTACTAAATTGCTAGACAATATTATGGCCAATTACTCACAAATGGCATACAGAAAGAGCTCCTACTAGTAAAAAAAGTCAATTTGGTAGAAGATAAATTCTTTGAGTGAAAAAGTTGATGCTCTTATGAAGTTGGTTGCTAATAAAAGTGCTCCTATTGATTTTAATGATGTACCTTTGTCTACTTTGATTGAGCAAAATATCGATGCCATAGATGTGAATTTTATCTCGCGAAACAATTCCAATAACAATGCTTATAGAGGTAATTTTAATCCTAGGACTTTTTGTAGTAATTCCTCTAATAGTTATGGTAATTCCTATGGTAATCATTCTTATAGTAATAATAGAAACACCTCTGATCCTGAGAATAATATTAAAGAATTTATCAATACTCAAAAAAATTCAATGCTACGATAGAAGAAAAGCTGAATAAAGTTGATGATATGTCTAGAAGTATTGATAGAATTTCTGATGATGTAGAAACTCTCAAGATGAAAATTTTTGTGCCTAAAGTTGAATAGTCAATTAAATCTCTTTATGTTTCTATGGATGAAAGTAAGAAAAGACCGCTATGCTTAGAGCTAAAAGAGAATTTTTAGAAAAAGTGTTTTCTAGTGATTGCTTTCATAAAAGTGATGAAGATCTTAAAATGATTGGTGTTTATTCTATTGATTCTTTGTTTAGTAAAATTAATATTGATGAAAAAGGGACTGGAGAAGAGTCAACTTTAGCTAGAAGGCACCCCGATAATTCGGAGGGTGAAAATATTGTTGAGAAAATTGATAAAAGTGGGTTTGAAGAGGTCAAAACTTTAACTAGTGATGTGCCCACTATTTTGGATTACAAAGACTTTAATTATGATAGTTGCTCCTTGGTTGATTGTATTTCTTTGTTTCAATCCATGATAAATTCACCCCATGCGTATGAACAAAATAAAAGCTTTTACCAAACATATTGTTGATGCTATGACGAAAGCTTTTGAAGAAAAGTTGGAATTAGAAGTTTCAATTCCAAGAAAATTACATGATGAATGGGAACCTACCATCAAAGTCAAGATTAAAAATTATGAGTGTTTTGCTTTATGTGATTCTGAAATCTTTATGTGATGTGCTTGGTCTTACCGATATTGAAGAATGCTCTTTAAATTTGTACTTGGCGGATTCCACTATTAAAAATCCTATGGGAAGAATTAATGATGCTCTTATTCTTGCAAATAGGAATTATGTTCCCATATATTTTATTGTTCTTGATATTTGCAATCCGTCTTGTCCAATTATACTTGGTAGACCGTTTTTACGTACTATTGGTGCTGTGATTGATATGCAAGAAGGCAATATTAAATTTAAATTTCCACTAAGGAAGGGTATGGAACACTTACCTAGAAAAAGAATTAGGCCACCATATGAATCAATCATGAGGGCATTATATGCATCTAGAACCAAAGATGACAAAACTTAGATCCTTCATGTTATGCCTAGCTAGGGGCGTAAAACGATAGCGCTCGTTGGGAGGCAACCCAACTTGTATATTTTTTCCTTTTGGTTTTATTGCTGTTTTCAATAAACTACCCAATTATGCCTCTGATTAGATGTGTTTTTGTGGTTTAAATTAGTGTTTGTGCCAAGCAAGGCCTTTGGAATGATTTGGGTGAGAGTTGATCTGATCTTGCTGAAAAACACAAACTTTTGCACTCACAAGATTATTTTTCTTTTTATTAGGAGAGTGATTTTGAGTTTATTCTTTTTTAAGAAGATTAATAAACAAATTTTTCACGTCGTCCTAATTTTTCAGAATTTTTGGAGTTACAGAAGTATTCGAAGTAGTCAGATTGCTACAGACTGTTCTGTTTTTGACAGATTCTGTTTTCTTTGCGTTGTGTGCTTGTTTTGATGATTCTATGGTTTTCTTTGAAGAATTTTTGACATAGAAAAGTTGGAGTACAGTAGATATAATGCAAAAATAAAATAAGAATGGGTTTTCAATAGTACTTATAGTAGTGGTTTGCTTTCTTATACTAACGGATCTCACGAAGGTTTTGTTGAGTGATAATCCGCAAGTATAGGGGATCAATTGTAGCCTCTTTCGATAAGTAAGAGTGTCAAACCCAACAAGGAGCTAAAGGTAGAACAAATATTCCCTCAAGTTCTATTGACCACCGAGAAAATTCTACACACGCTTAGCATTTGCTTTACCTAGAACAAGTATGAAACTAGAAGTACTTTGTAGGTGTTGTTGGATAGGTTTGCAAGATAATAAAGAGCACATAAATATAAACTAAGGGCTGTTTAGATAAAGAAGCAATAAAGTAAATATAGCGAGTGTGGAAAAGTGGTGGTAGGAGTTGTGAAATTGTCCCTAAGCAATTGACTACTTTACTAGATCGATAGCAAGTTTTATGTGGGAGAGGCATAAGCTAACATACTTTCTCTTCTTGGATCATATGCACTTATGATTGGAACTCTAGAAAGCATCCACAACTACTAAAGATCATTAAGGTAAAACCCAACCATAGCATTAAAGCATCAAGTCCCCTTTATCCCATATGCCACAACCCCCTTACTCGGGTTTATGCTTCTGTCACTCAAGCAACCCACTATAAGCGAATCATGAATGTATTACAACACCTACATCGGGAATCCCTCACGCTTGAGCGGCACGGAGGGCACAATAGGACAGCAACATAACCACAAGCAAATTAAACCAATCATAGCAATTCATCAATCACCGATAGGACAACAAAAATCTACTCAGACATCATAGGATGGCAACACATCATTTGATAATAATATGAAGCATAAAGCACCATGCTCAAGTAGAGGGTACAGCGGGTTGCGGGAGAGTGGACCGCTGAATATAGACGGGGGAAGGTGATGGAGATGTTGGTGAAGATGGCCGATGTGTTGGTGTAGATCGCGGTGATGATGATGGCCCCCGGCGACGTTCCGGCGCCACCGGAAGCGAGGGGGAGAGAGCCCCCGCTTCTTCTTCTTCTTCTTCCTCGACCTTCTCCCTAGATGGGAGAAGGGTTTCCCCTCGGGTCCATGGTCTCCATGGCATGGGAGGGGTGAGAGCCCCTCCGAGATTGGATCTGTCTCTCTGTCTCTCTCTGTTTCCGCGCTCTCAGATTCTGCCCTTTCACCGTTTCTTTTATATCCGGAGATCTGTAACTCCGATTGGATTGAAACCTTTGCCCAGATTTTTCTCCGAAAATTAGCTTTCTTGCGCCAAAAGAAGAACGTCCACTGCCTTACGGGGTGCCCACGAGGGTCAGGGGCGCGCCTGCCCCCTGGGGCGTGCCCCCTGCCTTGTGGCCCCCTCGGGCACCGTCTCGCATTGATTTTTCTTCCCAAAAATCATAAATATTCCAAAAATAATCCGTTTTTATCCCGTTTGGACTCCGTTTGATATGGGGTTTCTGCGAAACATAAAACATGCAGCAAACAGGAACTGACACTGGGCACTGGATCAATATGTTAGTCCCAAAAATAGTATAAAAAGTTGCCAAAAGTATATGAAAGTTGAATAATATTGGCATGGAACAATCAAAAGTTATAGATACGACGGAGACGTATCAGCACCCCCAAGCTTAATTCCTGCTCGTCCTCGAGTAGGTAAATGATAAAAAAAGATAATTTTGGATGTGGAATGCTACCTAGCATAATCTTGATCATATGTCTAATCATGGCATTAATATTAAGACATGAGTTATTCAAGGCAATAGTCTATTATTTGACATAAAAACAATAATACTTCGAGCATACTAATAAAGCAATCATGTCTTTTCAAAACAACAAGGCCAAAGAAAGTTATCCCTACAAAATCATATAGTCTGGCTATGCTCCATCTTCATCACACAAAATATTCAAATCATGCACAACCCCGATGACAAGCCAAGCAATTATTTCATACTTTTGATGTCCTCAAACCTTTTCAACTTTCACGCAATACATGATCGTGAGCCATGGATATAACACTATGGATGGAATAGAATTTGATGGTGGAGGTTATGTGGAGAAGACAAAAAGGGAGAAAGTCTCACATCAACGCGGCTAATCAATGGGCTATGGAGATGCCCATCAATTGATTTCAATGCGAGGAGTAGGGATTGCCATGCAACAGATGCACTAGGAGCTATAAGTGTATGAAAGCTCAAACTGAAACTAAGTGGGTGTGCATCCAACTTGCTTGCTCATGAAAACCTCGGGTATTTGAGGAATCCCATCATCGGAATATACAAGCCAAGTTCTATAATGAAAATTCCCACTAGTATATGAAAGTGACAATATAGGAGACTCTCTATATGAAGAACATGGTGCTACGCTGAAGCACAAGTGTGGTAAAAGGATAGTAACATTGCCCCTTCTCTCTTTTTCTCTCATTTTTTTTGTTTTCTCTTTTTTTGGTGGGCTTCTTTGCCCCCCCTTTTTTATTTGGGCTTTTTTGGCCTTTTTTTTCGTTAAGTCCGGAGTCTCATCCTGACTTGTGGGGGAATCATAGTCTCCATCATCCTTTCCTCACTAGGGCAATGCTCTAATAATGATGATCATCACACTTTTATTTACTTACAACTCAATATTACAACTCGATATCTAGAACAAAAATATGACTATATGAATGCATCTGGCAGTGTACCGGGATGTGCAATGATCTAGCATAGCAATGGCATCAAAAAACGGACAAGCCATGAAAACATCATGCTAGCTATCTTACGATCATGCAAAGAAATATGACAATGAATGCTCAAGTCATGTATATGATGATGATGGAAGTTGCATGGCAATATATCTCGGAATGGCTATGGAAATGCCATGATAGGTAGATATGGTGGCTGTTTTGAGGAAGATATAAGGAGGCTTATGTGTGACAGAGTGTATCGTATCACGGGGTTTGGATGCACCGGCGAATTTTGCACCAACTCTTGAGGTGAGAAAGGGAAATGCACGGTACCGAAGAGGCTAGCAATGATGGAAGGGTGAGAGTGCGTATAATCCATGGACTCAACATTAGTCATAAAGAACTCACATACTTATTGCAAAAATCTATTAGTCATTGAAACAAAGTACTAGGCGCATGCTCCTAGGGGGATAGATTGGTAGGAAAAGACCATCGCTCGTCCCCGACCGCCACTCATAAGGAAGACAATCAATAAATAAATCATGCTCCGACTTCATCACATAAGGGTTCACCATACGTGCATGCTACGGGAATCACAAATCTCAACACAAGTATTTCTACTAATCCACAGTCTCCCTCTAGCATGACTCTAATATCACCACCTTTACATGGCAAAACTATTGCAAGGAATCAAACATATCATATTCAATGATCTACACGTTTATGTAGGATTTTATGACTAACCATGTGAATGACCAATTCCTGTCATCTCTCTAAATAGATATAAGTGAAGCAAGAGAGTTTAATTCTTTCTACAAAATATATGCCCACGCTCTAACAAATATAAGTGAAGCAAAAGAGCATTCTACAAATGGCGGTTTTCTATGCGAAGAGAAACAGGCAATCCAAACTTCAAATGATATAAGTGAAGCACATGAAGCATTCTATAAAGCCATACTCAAAAGATATAAGTGAATTGCAATGAGAATTCTATAAATCAACCAAGGATTATCTCATACCAGCATGGTGCATAAAATAAAAGTGAAAACTAAATGCAAAAGACGCTCCAAGACTTGCACATATCGCATGAACGAAACGAATCCAAAAACATACCGATACTTGTTGAAGAAAGAGGGGATGCCTTCCGGGGCATCCCCAAGCTTAGACGCTTGAGTCTCCTTGAATATTTACTTGGGGTGCCTTGGGCATCCCCAAGCTTGAGCTCTTGCCTCTCCTCCTTTTCCTCATATTGAGACCTCCTCGATCAAACACTTCATCCACACAAAACTTCAACAGAAAACTCGGTAAGATCCGTTAGTATAATAAAGCAAATCACTACTCTAAGTACTGTTGCAAACAAATTCATATTTTGTTTTTGCATTGTGTCTACTGTAATATAACTTTTCCATGGCTTAATCCACTAATAGAAATTGATAGTTTCATCAAAACAAGTAAACTATGCATCAAAAACAGAATTTGCCAGCTTTGAATTTATGATCAGATCTATGTTTTTATCCATAAAAGATATTTGAATCTTCTTTGATCTCTTATATGCATGATTTATTATAGCCTTGTTTTCCTTATCTGGTATTTCGTTTTTTTGGCCAACTTGATCTATTTATCTTGCAATGGGAAGAGGTGCTTTGTGATGGGTTCGATCTTACGGTGTTTGATCCTAGTGACAGAAGGGGAAATGACACGTATGCATCGTTGCTATTAAGGATAACAAGATGGGGTCTATTTCTACATGAATAGATCTTTTCTACATCATGTCATCGTTCTTAATGTATTACTCTGTTTTCTCATGAACTTAATACACTAGATGCGTGCTGGATAGCGGTCGATGTGTGGAGTAATAGTAGTAGATGCAGGCAGGAGTCGGTCTACTAATCTTGGATGTGATGCCTATATAATGATCATTGCCTGGATATCGTCATGATTATTTGAAGTTCTATCAATTGCCCAACAGTAATTGTTTTCCCACCGTTTTCTATTTTTATCGAGAGAAGCCACTAGCAAAACGTACGGCCCCGAGGTGTCTTCTTTATTATATTTCCCTTCAGGATCTATTTTATTTGATTTTATTTTCTGTTCTATTAAACCAAAAATACAAAAATACCTTGCTGCACTTTATTTTATTTGTGCTCCGTTTATCCTATCTATTACAAATTTATCACGTCTCCTCGCCAATTTCTGGCATCGTTACCAGAAAGGGATTGACAACCCCTTTAACACGTCGGGTTGCGAGTATTTGTTATTTGTGTGGAGCGGCTGTTTACGATGTGTTGCGTGGTTCTCCTACTGGTTCGATAACCTTGGTCTCATCACTGAGGGAAATACCTACTGTTGCTACTGCATCATCCCTTCCTCTTTGGGGAAATACCGACGTAGTTCTAGCAGACATCAAAAGGAACTTCTGGCACCGTTGTTGAGGAGGATCATCAACATCAACCAGGTTCCTAATCACAAATCTCATCTCCTTGCAATTTACATTATTTGCTATTTGCCTCTCATTTTCCTCTCCCCCACTTCACAAAAAAATGCTGTTTTATTTGCCCTCTTTTTCATTCGCCATTTTATTGCCAGATGTGTTTTTGAGTCCGATCTTGTTTGCGTAGTCATGATGCCTCAAATAAAATATTATGATGTTCCTTACCCAAATATTTTGCTTGAAATTGAGAAAAGTACTAAGGAATATATGACTACACAATTTGAGCATAATAAATATTTTACTGAAGAAATTAAGGAACACTCCATCGTGTGAGAGGCTATAACGAAACAACTTGATGATATTAGTAGAGAAGTTTCCAATCTCCAATCTAAGTATGCTTTTGCTGAAAGTTTGTTGGGAAAAATATCCGATGCACAAGCTACTTTAATAAATCAAATGGCCACCAAACTGATATCATTAGAAGATAAAAGTGTTGAAGATCTTAAAACGATTGGTGTTTCTTCTATTGATTCTTTGTTTAGTAAAATTAAGATTGATGAAAAAGGGACTCGAGAAGAGTCAACTTTAGTTAGAAGGCTTCCCTATAATTTGGAGGGTGAAAATATTGTTGAGAAATTTGATAAAAGTGGGTTTGAAGTGGTCAAGACTTTAACTAGTGATTTGGCCACTATTTTGGATTACAAAGACTTTAATTATGATAGTTGATCTTTGGTTCATTGTATTTCTTTGTTGCAATCCATGATAAATTCACCCCATGCTTATGAACAAAATATAACTTTCACTAAACATATTGTTGATGCTATGATGAAAGCTTTTTAAGAAAAAAAAATGGAATTAGAGGGTTCAATTCCTAGAAAATTACATGATGAATGGGGACCTACTATCAAAGTAAAGATTAAAATTTATGAGCGTTTTTCTTTATGTGACTTGGGTGCTAGTGTTTCTACAATTCCGAAATCTTTATGTGATGTGCTTTGTCTTACCGATATCGAAGAATGCTCTTTAAATTTGCACTTGGCGGATTCTACTATTAAAACTCCTATGGAAAGAATTAATGATGTTCTTATTCTTGCAAATATGAATTATGTGCCCATAGATTTTATTGTTCTTGATATTGATTGCAATCCGTCTTGTCCAATTATACTTGGTAGACCGTTTTACGTACTACTGTGCCATGATTGATATGAAAGAAGGCAATATTAAATTTCAATCTCCACAAAGGAAGGGTATGGAACACTTCCCTAGAACAATAATTAGGCCACCATATGAATCAATTATGAGGGCATCACATGGATCTAAAACTAAAGATGACAACACTTAGATCCTACGCGTTATGCCTAGGGGCGTAAAACAATAGCGCTTGTTGGGAGGCAACCCAACTTGTATCTTTTTGCTTTTTGGTTTTCTTGCTGTTTTCAATAAAATGCAAAATTATGCCTCTGATTAGATGTGTTTTTGTGGTTTAAATTAGTGTTTGTGCCAAGCAAGGCCTTTGGGATGATTTGGGTGAGAGTTGATTTGATCTTGCTGAAAAACAAAAACTTTTGCGCTCATGAAAGGATTTTTAATTTTTATCAAAAGAGTGCTTTTGAGTTGATTCTTTTTGCAGACGATTAATAAACAAATTATTCACATCGTCCTAATTTTTCAGAATTTTTGGAGTTACACAAGTATTCTAAGTAGTCAGATTGCTATAGACTGTTCTGTTCTTGACAGATTCTGTGTTCTTTGCGTTGTGTGCTTGTTTTGATGATTCTATGGTTTTATTTGAAGAGTTTTTGCCATAGAAAAGTTGGAATATAGTAGATATAATGCAAAAATAAAATATGAATGGGTTTGCAACAGTACTTATAGTAGTGGTTTACTTTCTTATACTAACGGATCTCACGAAGGTTTTGTTGAGTTTTGTGTGACTGAAGTTTTCATGTTTTGGGTGATCTTACGATGGATGAAGGAATAAGGATTTGCAAAACGCTAAGCTTGGGGATGCCCGAGGCACCCTAAGATAATATTCAAGAAGTAGCAAGCAACTAAGCTTGGGGATGCCCCCGAGTGGCATCCCCTCTTTCTTTTAACAACCATCGGTATTTTACTTGGAGCTATATTTTTATTCATCACATATTATGAGTTTTGCTTAGAGCGTCTTCTGTGATATGAGTCTTTGCTTGTTTTGCTTTGTGTTTTAAGTCTTGAATCCTTGCTGGACACACATTTTTAAGAGAGCCAAAAAGTATACTATGCTTGCTCCTATGCTTCACTTAAATTTTTAGAGTCATGGAATTGCTCTAGTGCTTCACTTATATCTTTTTGAGCATGGTGTGCTTTGTTATTTTTGAAGAAATGCTCTCATGCTTCACTTAGATTTATTTGGGAGTGTCGGGGAAAATGAACACCTATGGGGTCACAAGGATCCCTTCTATGTTCGGTGGGGGATTAGCTGCACGAAGAGCAGGTCTAGCAGTTAGTACACAGAGGATTATACCCAGGTTCGGGCCGCAAAGATGCGTAATACCCTAGTCCTGCTTGTCTAGATATATTTGTTCTTGAGCTTCTGAACTAGCTACCATGCGAGCACGTCCTAAAGTCTGAATCCTCTCTCTGTATGCCTTGGGCCTCCCTTTATATGCAAAGGGGTTGCCACAATGGCACACAGGAGGTGGCAAGCTATAGTGATCGAGTTTATTGCTCGGTCAACATAGGACAAACGCTTTTAATGCGCTGCCTATGTGTCCTCCTACTTTATCGGGGATGGTAGCAGGAGCCATCTCATCCGTTGCCGCCTCCCCTCGCTTCGACACGCGTCCATGTTGACGAGGCATGCAGTGCCATGCTGGCTAACTAGCTGCTGTGTTCGCGCGATCATAGAGCCTCCATGAAGATCTGCATGCCGCCACACAGGCGTCTGCTTAGTTGGCACGCCAATCATCGCACTGGAGTGGTGGTGAGGTGGCGAAACCTTGCTGGACGCGGGTCTGGCCGCATCCCAGCGATCATCCCCGACAAGGCTTGCTGGGGGCCTTGGAGTCGTCCCCGGCAAAGGTCTTGTTGGGGGTCTTCATCTTCTGGTCCCACGTGGATCTGTGGGCTATCAATCATTATGAGGATCTGCATGCTACCAGGCATGTGCTCTCCAGATCTTGGTCTTAACATCGTCGATGGTGTCAGAGCTCTCAGCCCCAATGGTGATGGGCTTGCTGGTGCTGTGCAGGTCGCCCCGGCAAGACCCTTTCCGGGGGGTGGTCCAGCTCTCCCTCTGCTCCTTGTTCTTCGAGTATCCACCTGGTAGTCTTTGAGTTTTGTCTTCCTCTGCCTCGCCAAGACCTACTGCTGGTGTGGGTGCAACCGTCCGTGCACCAGTAAGGCGTACAGAAGTACCCATACTTTTGTACACCGACAGGAGCCCCGGGGCCTGGGCCACACATAAGCGCAAGGCGTAGTTGGGCCAGGCCCAAAGCGATGCGCGAGCGGGCGTGAAAGAGATGGATTACCACGACCCTTCTGTTAGTTGCACTTCTCCACGAACCGTGTTGAGCGCGTGACGTGGGGTTCACGCGTGGGATGGGAGTCAGCATGCTCGCGTCATCTCGCAGTCGATAGTAAAGAGGCGGTCCATGCTTTCCTTATTAAAAAAGAAGGAATCTGCAGGGGCGCCACTCATTTACTAACTGGACTCGGGTCGCAGCCTGCATGGCGTCGCACCCCACGACCATGGGGTGGAAAATGGTCGTCCCACCTATCCCCATGCCTCCTTCCGCTTCGCCACGTATCCTCCATGCCTTGGGAAGGGCAGGCGATGGATGCGGAGGACGTGGGAATTAATGCCGGGGCGGAAAACCAGGCGTTTATTGATTGGGGGAGCGGGTCGGTTCTGATTCCTCGTGCCTTAGGAGGCCGCATTGGCCGCACGGGGCGGCCTCCCTTTGGGCTGGGTGGCCTGGCCTTGGCCTTGCTCTTCTATAAAAAGGGAGAAGGATGGTGCTTCTTCACACTTGCCCTCTTCTCCTCCTGCTGCTTATCATCTTCCTCCCATTCGCCATGGTGAAAGGGCATGCTGGCTCCTCGATGGCGGCGATGAGGGCTTCTGCTCGACAGCGCGTTCCTCCTCCTCCGGAGCCTCCGGCGGCGGAGCCAGCCGCGAGGGGAAGAGGAAGGGGACGAGGCCGAGGTCGCCATGGTGCTTGGGGAGGAGGTGGACGGGGCGGTGCACCAGCTGCGCTTCCACCGGCACCCCTCCTCCAATGGGTGGCCATGTCGGAGACCAGCCCTACGAGTTCTTCATCAGGCTGTACAAGCCTATGTGCAGACGTCTCCGGCTCCCGACCCCGTTCGCCCGGGTGATGGAGCAGGACCCACCGCAGGCCTTGAGGCTTCACATGAGGAGCTGCGGGAACGACAACATGTGGGCTGACATTGATTTTCCTCACCCTCACATCATGTACCTTCGCCAGGGGTGGAAGACGTTTGCACGTGCCTACAGCTTGTCGGAGGGGCACGTTCTCCATTTCAAGTTAATGGAGAGCGGCCTGCTCTCAATCAAGGTCTTCGGGAGCTCAGGAATCCTCTTAGGGTGCTGCATGGAGAGTTCCACCGACGACAAAAGCTCCTCCTCGAGCGACAGTGGCGAGGAGGACAACACCAGCGACGACGACGATAGCGGGCGGGAGGACGACGACTCCGACTCCAGCTGACCATCAGTGCCAGCACCATCATCTGCTCCAACTCCTCCTTCCCCCGGCAACACACCTTGCGGGGGGTTACGTCCTGCTGGCTCTAGCATCGGTGGTGGATGGGCTTCCTCGTCATGCTCTACATCGCCGCGTTCCCCATGCCCGTCACCTTTCTTCGTCTGCCGTGCCTGGGGAGGAAAGGGGCAAGAACAGGGATTATGGCGCACTTATCTTTTTCTCAATTTGTAGGCACTTGCCAAATCTTAACTTTCTAGGAAATGTAAGCTTCCGAGCCCATGCTTATGTTCTGTAATACTTGTAGTTGCATCAGCATATCAATGAAAAAGATGAGCTTTTGCCGGGAACTCATGCACGTATACGTTCGTACAGAGGCGAAACGCCCCTTTAATGAAAATAAATGAGTCACCCCGTCAAGCTACCTTGCAGGCGCCCTTTGTGCCTGCCGGAGAATCACATCTGCCGGGTTACAGACGCAGGGTCCAGCCCCCTACCAAACTCTTTTTATCCGACGTTACTGCAACTACCCCGACCGAAGCAGTGTTCGAGTCGGGGATGAGAGCACCCAAGTATGAACAGAGTGGCGAGGTTTTCTAATGCGCAAGCCACAAGTTACGAACATGAATGGGCAGGAGATGAACTTTATCTGGTTGGGTTGTCGGCGGGGATGCCGTGCCGAGCAGTCTTCTCAATTTCTTGCCGGGGCATTGTTATTGCGTCCGAAAGGAGGAGAGGACGAGGGCACGGAACCTTGGCGGTTTCCCAACACCTGTTAGAATCTAAGGTAGCACAATATCCTGGGAAAGTATGCATGCATACATATATGTATATAAACATGGAAACTAGCAGGAAACTGTACATACTAAAAGCTATCTGGCTGCGCATAGGATCTGCGCCTGGCTCTATACATAGGGTTACATGCCTTGCCGGCAAGGCTAGTACAAAAAGGGGGTTGCCGGAGCTCCCGGAAACCACGCCCTATGGGTAAAACTTGCGAAGATGTTCGATATTCCAGGAGTTGCTCACCGGAATGCCATCTTCGGTCTCCAAGCAGACTGCGCCGGGCCTGGTGACTTGTATTACCTGATAGGGGCCTTCCCACTTTGGCGTCAACTTGTTTGAATTCTTGGCGGACTGAACGCGCCGAAGAACAAGGTCGCCTTCCTCAAGGCTTTGGGCATGAACCTTGCGGCTATGATAGCGGCGCAATGCTTACTGGTAGCGAGCGGCTCGCTCGAAGACGGTCTTCCTCAAGGAGCGTCGCATCATCTTGGTGCAACTGCTCTTGCTCAAGCTCATCATAAGAGAGCACTGGAGGTGACCCGTATATGAGTTCCGTGGGGAGAACTGCTTCCGCCCCGTAAACCAAGGCAAAGGGTGTCTGGCCAGTAGCTCGATTTGGTGTCCTTCTGATTGACCAAAGAACTGTTGGCAATTCATCAATCCAGCACCTTCCACACTTGTGCAGTCTATCGAAAGTTCTCGTTTTGAGGCCTCGCAACACTTCAGCATTCGCTCTTTCTGCTTGGCCATTGCTTCTTGGATGAGCAACAGAAGCAAAGCAAACTTTGCTGCCAAGGTCTTGGATATACTACATGAAGGTGCGGCTCGTGAACTGTGTGCCGTTGTCGGCGAGGACTCTGTTTGGCACACCAAAATGGCAAACGAGTCCCTTGAAGAACTTGACGGCCGACTGTGTTGTCACCTTTCTCACTGGCTCCACTTCCGGCCACTTTGTGAACTTGTCAATCGCAACGTACAAGTACTCAAAGCCCCCGACGGCACGGGTAAAGGGGCCCAGTATGTCGAGCCCCCAGACCAAAAATGGCCAGGAGATAGGGATTGTTTGAAGGGCTTGAGCTGGTTGATGAAGCTTCTTTGAATGAAACTGGCATGCTTCACACTTGGTTACTAGTGCCGTTGCATCCTGGAGGGCAGTGGGCCAGAAGAAACCTTGCCGGAATGCTTTGCCGGCAAGGGCTCTTGACCCTATGTGGGAGCCACATATGCCTTCGTGTACCTCTGCCAATAGCTCCAGTCCGTCCTCCCGAGGAATACACTTCAATTTCATGCCGTTCGACCTCCTTCTGTAAAGGACATCATGCACAAATTGGTACATGCTAGACCAACGGGCTACTTGCTCTGCTTCTTCTTGCTCCTCGGGGATCTCCCCTGTTTGGAGGAAACAAACTGTATGTTGTGACCATGCCGGAGCCTGAGGCTCGACGGAAAGGACTAAAGGCATGTCTTCTGCCACGGGGCAGTTGTCTCTACGGCAAGAGCTTGGGACTCTGCCGGAGTCTGCTGCTCCCCTGCAAGCTTG
Organism: Triticum dicoccoides; assembly: GCF_002162155.2. Lineage (NCBI taxonomy): Eukaryota > Viridiplantae > Streptophyta > Magnoliopsida > Poales > Poaceae > Triticum > Triticum dicoccoides. Next base: position 485,846,690 of record NC_041393.1, read on the forward strand.
GGGTACCCGGCAACTTCCTTGCCCACGGCTCCTGGGAGCTCTGTGGGAAAGTATTTGCCGGGCCCGCCCTCCTTCGCTTGTTCTTCTCTTCTGATGGTTCAACGGATGGCTGAGATAATTGAAGCATAAATGTACCTGGTTCCACAAGTAGCTTAAGGGCAGCGCACTTTGACAAGTCGTCGGCGATGCCGTTCTATGCTCGAGGGACATGCTCTGCTTGCAGACCATCAAAGCGCTCTTCCAACTTCCTCACTTCATCCACGCAAGCCTCCATCAGCAGGCTCTGATAATCCTTGTTGACTTGCTTGGCGACAAGTTGTGAATCTCCTCTAACAATAAGCTTCCTGATTCTGAGGTCTGCGCCGATCCTGAGACCGGCAAGCAGCCCCTTGTATTCCGCGGTGTTGTTTGTCGACCTCTCCCGAGGAAAGTGCATCTGGACCACATACTTGAGGCATTCTCCAGTGGGCGCGACGAGCAACACGCCGGCACCAACACCTTGTAACGAGAAAGCCCCATCAAAGTACATAATCCAATGACTACTTGCCTCTTTGCCGGGAAGGGTGGTCTCCTGAACTTCTTAGTCGGGCGTGGATGTCCATTCTGCTATGAACTCTACCAAAGCCCTGCTCTTGATTGTCGAAGTAATTTCAAATCCGAGTCAAAAGCTGGACAGCTCCAATGCCCACTCCACAATCCTCCCGTCGCCTCTGGATTATGCAGGATTCGTTGCAACGGGAGGTGAGTGACAATGGTGATCTCATGTGCTTGAAAGTAGTGGTGCAGCTTTCTCGAGGCCATAAGAAGGCCGAAAAGCAACTTCTACATGCCAGAATACCTTGACCTAGCCCCCTGCAAGAGGGAGCTAACAAATTAAACTAGGTGCTGCACCACCTTCTTCTTCTTCTGTGTTGCCTCGTTTACTTGCACAGACTCTATCTCATCGGAACCGGGCTCTGCCGGGGGTTCTGCCTTGCCGGCATCGGACCCTGCCAGCCTTGGTCCCTCATCTGATGGCCTTGCCGCTGTTGCTGCCACTTCCTCAACTTCCCTCTCTGCCACTAGCACAACACTAACCACTTGATTCGTTGACGCTAAGTATAGCAGCAACGACTCTTGTGGTTTGGGTGCGACTAGTATTGGTGTAGAGGATAGATATCTCTTTAAATCTTGCAGCGCTTCCTCTGCCTTCGGACTCCATTTCATTGGACCCGCCTTTTCAAAATTTTGAAAAAGGGGGGCGCGCTCAGCAGACTTAGAGATAAACCTACTTAGGGCGGCAACGCAGCCGGCAAGCCTACGGAAGTCCTTGACTCGCTTGGGCGCCTCAATCTGCCCAATGGCTTTGATCTTGTCAGGGTTGGCTTCAATTCCGCGTTGAGACACAAAGAAGCCGAGAAGTTTGCTGGATGGGATGCTGAACACACACTTCTCTGGGTTGAGCTTGATGTTGATCTTGTGCAAGTCCGCAAAGGTTTCTTCCAGATCCTGGATGAGCGTGGCCTTGTCTTTGGTTTTGACTACTATATCATCCATGTAAGCCTCCATATTTCTATGGAGTTGGGGCTCAAAACCAATCTAGAATGCTCGGGAAAACGTCAAACCAGCGCTCTTCAACCCGAAAGGCATCCGTACGAAATAGTATGTACCACATGGGGTGATGAACGCAGTTTTTCTTCATCTTCCTTCGTCATGAAGATCCGATGGTATCCAGAGTAAGCATCAAGGAATGGCAGCAGGTCGCACCCAGCAGTGGAGTCCACTATCAGGTCGATACATGGCAATGGGAAAGGGTCCTTTGGACAGGCTTTATTGATATCAGTGTAGTCAGTACATAGCCTCTACTTCCCATTTGCCTTACGTACTACCACTGGATTGGCCAACCATGTCGGGTGGAGGACTCCCTTGACCAAACCTGCCGCCTCCAACTTCCTGATCTCCTCGACAATGAATTCTTGTCGTTCCAGCTTGCTTTCTGATCTTCTGCTTGATGGTCAATGCATGGGGGCAGACAACAATATGGTGCTCAATCACCTCCCTGGGAACGCTGGGGATGTCAGATGCTTGCCATGCAAACACGTTGACATTCGCCCACAGGAAGGCAAGAAGCTCGCTTTCCTATTTGCTGTCCAGGGTGGAGCTTATGGTGAAAGCTCCGCCCATGCCATCCTCCTTGACGGACACCTTCTTGGTTTCTGGCACGGCCGCCTTAGACTTCCTGCTCTTGCTGGTAGAGCTCTCTCGCACTTCCTCAGTGGGAACACAACACTTTGAAGAGGCGCGTTTGCCGGAGTGAGTGCAGGAACCCTTCCCGGAGCCAGGAGTCTTGCCGGTGGCTGAGGCCTTGCTGGTCTTCTTCTCGGCGGTGGGAGCAGGTGCCTTGGCGGCAGATGCTGCAGTCGCCTCTCGATAGAGCTGATCGGCGCAGATGAGCACGTCCTTCTTATCACATCTGACGGTGATGATGCTCATCGGGCCGGGCATCTTCAGCTTGTTATATGCGTAGTGTGATGCCGCCATGAACTTGGCCAGCGCCGGGTGGCCAAGGATCCCATTGTAGGGCAACGGGATCTCGGCAACATCTAAAATGATTCTCTCTATCCTATAGTTGAGGTCGCCACCAAACATAACTGGTAGCGTGACCTTTCCCTTGAGCTGGCTCCTCCCCGGATTGATCCCTTGGAACATACCCGTTTCCTCAAGATCTTCATCAGGGATCTGCAGCCTCTTGTTTACATTGGGAGAGATCAAGTTCAGGCCGGCCCCATCGTCAACTAGCATCTTTGTCACCTTGAGGTTGCATATTGTTGGGGATACCAACATGGCAAACACCCGACCGCAGTTGTGCGATCAGGGTGATCCTCGGCGTCGAAAATGATAGGCATGTGGGGGACCACCTTAGCGGCTTCTGGGCATCGACCATTGCTTCTGTTGCATAAATCTCACGCACCCACTATTTCAGTTGGCGGTGGGAAGAATGCAACGAGGCACCTCCGTCAACACACATGACTTATGTCGCCTTCTGAAACTCATGCTCGATGGATTCATCATCATCATCATGATCATCATCCTCCTATTTCTTGTCGCGGCCTCGAGCAGGCCTCTCTTGTTGCTTCTCCTTGTCGCCGTGTCCACCTCAGTCGTTGCGCTTCTTGCCGGATCCTTCAGCGCCACCTTGGCCCTTCTCCTTGTCTCATTTCTCGTACTCAGCCCTTTGGTTCTCCATCAGCAGCTCCACTTGGCAGCAGTTCTGGAGGTCGTGGCCCTTGGTACGGTGAATCTTGCAGTACTGCTTGTTGGAGCCCTCTGACTTTCCGGTAGCCGCCAAGGCCCCGCAGGCGTTGCACCCGGCAATATCCTTGCCGATGTCATCAACCTTGGCTTTCTTGGCGGTGTCGGGCTCGCCGGATTCCTTGACAGCAAGCACGGTTTTGCCCTTGCGCTTCCTGTTACGTCGACGGCCCTTCTTCACCAGGGTGACGACGTCTTCGTCTTTAGAGTCACTTACCACGTCGGCATATTCGCCAGGGTACTTCCTTCCTTCCTCAGCTCGGGCACATCTATCAGCCAGAACGTATAGTTTGGCAACATCTGCAACCTTGTTCATGGCCAACTCTTCATACATCTTTCGATTGCACATGTTCTGATGGAACACGCTGATCACAGCGACGGGATGAACATCAGGGATGTTGTACTACACACGGCTGAATCTCTGTATGTACTTGCGCATGGATTTTCCGTCCCTCTGCGGGATCACATGCAAATCGCTTGCCTGCCCAGGAGCTACGTGGCTGCCCGTGAAGGCACCAACAAACTCGTGGCATAGATCGGACCAAGGAGAGATGGAGTCTACTGGCAAATGCATCAACCATGACCTGACGTTGGGCTTGAGTGCCAATGGGAAATAGTTGGTGAGTACCTCGTCGTCTCATGCCCCGGCAGCTTGCATCGCAATGGTGTAAACACTCAGGAACTCGGACGGATGAGTTTTTCCGTCGTACTTCTCTGGTTCCTCCGGTTTGAACACGCGGGTGTTGGGCCACTGGAACTGTCGCAACTCATGGGTGAACGTTGGACAAGTTATTGCATAGGGCAAGTCGCCAGCATCCCCCGACGCAGGATTGTACGCAGTAGGCCCAGCACGCCTATCAGATTGGTGACGTGCCTCTCGTCGCCGCTCGATAGTAGTCCGCGCGTCCTCCTTGAGGCTCTCTCGAAGAACTTGACATTGGTCACGACGCGTCCGTGGGTCTGACGACACCATGGACATGTTGTCACGGGCGTCACCCTGACGGGCCGGCCATGGTGGAGGGGAGTGCACCGTGGTCATAGCGCCTTCAACCCTTCCACTGTCCACACGTGTTGGCTCGTCAGTCCGGCGCCGCGAGGGACTTGCTCCCCGGTGGCCGTCTCTATTGGCATGGCCAATAAGGCTTTGGATGGCAGCCCTCCACTCTTCTTGCTACTCCAAGGCAGAAGGAAAGTCGAGGAGTAGCTGCGCTCACGACAACGCTTCTGCTCGCGTGGGTGGCAGGGACAAGCGCGAGGAATGGGAGCAACTCGGACTTCTAACTATGTTAGAAGGAGTCCCATCACGATTCCGTGGCCGCGCGCTCTTTTCGCCAACATCATGGCGTGCATGTCAGCCCTGCATGTCTTGAGAGTGACGCTGAGGGCTTTTGCCACGGCGACGCCCAGGGTCTTCAACATCGCGGCGTTGTTCGTCGCGCATGAGCTTGTTGGGGATCGTAGCAGAAATCAAAAAATTTCTACGCATCACCAAGATCAATCTATGGAGCAATCTAGCAACGAGGGAGAGGGGAGTGCATCTATATACCCTTGTAGATCGCGATGCGGAAGTGTTACAAGAACGCGGATGAAGGATTCGTACTCGTAGCGATTCAGATCGAGGTTGGTTCCGATCTAAGCGCCGAAAAACGGCGCCTCCGCGTTCAACACACGTGCAGCCCGATGACGTCTCCCGTGCCTTGATCCAGCAAGGGGAGAGGGAGAGGTTGGGGAAGACTCCGTCCAGCAGCAGCACGACGACGTGGTGGTGGTGGAGGAGCGTGGCACTCCAGCAGGGCTTCGCCAAGCACTGCGAGAGATGAGGAGGGAGAGAGGTAGGGCTGCGCCTTGAAGAGAATAACTCGTGTGTTGGGCAGCCCCTAGACCTCAACTATATATAGGGGAAGGGGAGGGGCTGCGCCCCCATCTAGGGTTCCCTCCGTAGGGGTGGCGGCAGCCCCCAAAACCCATCTAGGGTGCGGCCAAGGGGGGAGGAGAGGGGGGCGCACCTAGGGTGGGCCTTAAGGCCCATCTGGACCTAGGGTTTGCCCCCTCCCACTCTTCCTACGCCTCGGGCCTTGGTGGGGGGCGCGCCAGCCCACCTGGAGCTAGTCCCCTCCCACACTTGGCCCACGCAGCCTTCTGGGGCTGGTAGCCCCACCTGGTGGACCCCCGGGACCCTCCCGGTGGTCCCGGTACGTTACCCATAGCACCCGAAACCTTTTCGGTGACCAAAACAGGACTTCCCATATATAAATCTTTACCTCCGGACCATTCCGGAACTCCTCGTGACGTCCGGGATCTCGTCCGGGACTCCGAACAACATTCAGTAACCACATACATCTATTCCCTATAACCCTAGCATCATCGAACCTTAAGTGTGTAGACCCTACAGGTTCGGGAGACACGTAGACATGACCGAGACAACTCTCCGGCCAATAACCAACATCGGCATCTGGATACCCATGTTGGCTCCCACATGTTCCACGATGATCTTATCGGATGAACCACAATGTCAAGGATTCAATCAATCCCGTATTCAATTCCCTTTGTCTACCGGTATAGATTTTGCCCGAGATTCGATCATCGGTATCTCCATACCTTGTTCAATCTTGTTACCGGCAAGTCTCTTTACTCGTTATATAACACATCATCCCGTGATCAACTCCTTGGTCACATTGCGCATATGATGATGTCCTATCGTGTGGGCCCAGAGATACCTCTCCGTCACACGGAGTGACGAATCCCAGTCTCGATTCGTGCCAACCCAACAGACACTTTCGGAGATACCCGTAGTGTACCTTTATAGCCACGCAGTTACGTTGTGACGTTTAGTACACCCTAAAATTCCTACGGTATCCGGGAGTTGCTATAACACCCACGATGCGGCTATATCTCCCACGTGTCGAAGCACGACTTAGAGGCATAACCGCATTGTGGTTTTGTCGCAAGAAGGGTCATGTTCACACAATCCCATGTAATGAACAAGAATGGGATAAAGAGTTGGCTTACAATCGCCACTTCACAAAATGAACATTTAATTCATACATCATTCAGAGTACACACATAGTCCGACTACGGACGAAGCCAAAAGAAAAGAAGATAACCCAACTGCTAGATCCCTGATTGTCCCAACTGGGCTCCACTACTGATCGACATGAAACGAAACATAGCAACGACCAAGGTCTTTGTTGAGCTCCCAACTGAGCTCGGTTGCATCACCTGCACTGGTATCATCGGCGCCTGCAACTGTTGTGATAGTATCTGGTGAGTCACGAGGACTCAGCAATCTCAAAACCCGCGAGATCAAGACTATTTAAGCTTATGGGTAGCAAGGGATAAAGTGGTGAGGTTGCAGCAGCGACTAGCATATATGGTGGCTAACATACGCAAATAAGAGCGAGAAGAGAGCAAATGGAACGGTCGTGAAGCTAGCAATGATCAAGAAGTGATCCTGAACTCCTACTTACGTCAAACATAACCCGAAACCGTGTTCACTTCCCGGACTCCGCCGAGAAGAGACCATCACGGCTACACACGCGGTTGATGCGTTTTAATTAAGATCTGGTGTCAAGTTATCTACAACCGGACATTAACAAATTCCCATCTGCCTCATAACCGTGGGCACGACTTTCGAAAGATTATATACCCTGCAGGGGTGTCCCAACTTAGCCCATCACAAGCTCTCACGGTCAACGAAGGATATACCTTCTCCCGGGAAGACCCGATCAGCCTCGGAATCCTGGTTCGCAAGACATTTCGACAATGGTAAAACAAGACCAGCAAAGCCGCCCGATGCGCCGACAAATCCCGATAGGAGTCGCACGTACCTTGTTCTCAGGGCACACCGGATAAGTCAAGCTACGAGTAAAACCAGCCCTCGAGTTGCCCCGAGGTGGCCCCGCAGGCTGCTCATTTCGGACCAACACTCAAAGGAGCACTGGCCCGGGGGGGGGGGTTAAAATAAAGATGACCCTTGCGTCTGCAGAACCCAAGGGAAAAAGGCTTAGGTGGCAAATGGTAAAACCAAGGTTGGGCCTTGCTGGAGGAGTTTTATTCAAAGCGAACTGTCAAGGGGGTCCCATAAATCACCCAACCGTGTAAGGAACGCAAAATCCGGGAACATAACACCGGTATGACGGAAACTAGGGCGGCAAGAGTGGAACAAAACACCAGGCATAAGGCCGAGTCTTCCACCCTTTACCAAGTATATAGATGCATTAATTAAATAAGAGATATTGTGATATCCCAACATAATCCTGTCCGTCATGGAGCAATCTTCAACTTCACCTGCAACTAACAATGCTATAAGAGGGGCTGAGCAAAGCGGTAACATAGCCACACAACGGTTTGCATAGGAAAGGTGTCAAAGGTTAGAGGCTGACATGGCAATATGGGAGGCATGGTAAACAAGTGATAGGTAACGCAGCACAGCGATAGAACGAAGCAACTAGCAAGCAAAGATAGAAGTGATATCAAGGGTAACGGTCATCTTGCCTGAGATCCCGATAGGAAGAAGAACGAGTCCATGAAGAAGACAAACGGACGTAGTCGAACGAATCCTCACAACTCCGGAACGAAACCAAAGCTAACGAGAGAAGCAAACCAGAAAGAAGCAAACAACATGGTAAACACACAAGCATAATCATGGCATGATGCACAATCAAGTATGATGCATGTCCGGTTTAATGATAGGCATGACATGGCAAAGTGCAACAAACAATACTACAAATTAAGTGGAGCTCAATATGCAACGAGTTGCATATTGACGGAACACCACATCAATTATTTAGTTCTCTCTCGGTTATGTACCCAACAATATTAAATGTTATTAACCATGGCAAGAGGGTGAAGCATGAGCAAACCACCTATTTAGGCAAGTTTAAATGAGGCCGGAAATAACAAACAACAATTCCGGAAATCCTCATATGACATTTAGCAATTTAATGCAAACACAATTTTAAGCATTTAAATGTTGTTATCATGATGCGGATGACATATGCAAGTTTATGCAATTTATGGAAATGTTGACATGAAGATGATAAGGAGCATTTGGTCACTGTGGCAGAACGAAACGTGTGCCACGGCAACGAAACAAAAAATGGTGCCACGGCAACATATCCGAAAATGATGCCACGACAACATAACGGTTCCGGTAGCTCACGGAGATACCGGTGCAAAAGGAAGTGTGACGTGAGCGGGTTATGCAAGATGGTGGGGTGATCCCGGATTCCGGGTTCCCACGGGATGGTGGCAAACGAGGAGGAACTTGCAAGGACAAACAGGCCCGGTGCAAACATATCGTACATCTCATACATGCAAGGGCATCTCATCGCGTTCGTCTCGGGTTATACCTTTGAAGCGAGCGTTTCCGGGCGCAACGAGTCGTCGAGGGAAGTAGTTGTTCACGTGGCGACGGTAGTGGTACATATCGTAGTGGAAGTAGTCGTTCATGTCCCGTGGATGTTCCGGGCCCACGGGGTCTTCGAGGGTCGACGGTAGTGGTTCACGGACGTCGTGGAAGTAGTCGTACATGGGTCTTCGAGCGACGATAGATGTACACGGCAATCGTAGTGGAACTTGTTGTGTCCAAGGTCTTCGGTGTAGTGGTACACGGCGACGGTAGTGGTACATGTTTTCGTAGATGTCCGAGGTCGTCGGGCTTGCCGGTCTTGTCAACTCGAAGGGGTACTTGTCGTCCGGTGCGGTACTTGGCGAAAACCGCGAAGAGGGTACTTGTACTCGCATCATCGTGAAAGTAGTCATTCGGGCTCCCGTGCGGACTTGGTGGTCTTGGTCTCCGCAGCGTAGTTGTACAAAAACAGCATCGGACTTGGACAATCCATAGGCGTGCATAGGCAGTGGTGGTCGTCCATGGAGGGGCGCTAGTTGCCGGAGAAGGGCCACGCCACGGGGCTCAGCAAGGAAGGCGGGTTCGCGGGAGGCGCAGGAGGGCGACAAAGCAGCAGAGGCGATCTTGCCAGACAAGCGCCTGCGGCTGATGACGGCAGCACATGAGAGCTTGGGGTCGGCCCTGGCGTCAACTTGGCCAGGGAGATGGCGGAGGGGCTTGGAGCCGCGGGGACGTCTTGCGGAAGCTCCAGCGAGGGCACCGGTGGTCGCGGACGGGCGAAGCGACAACGAGGAGGTCGGGGAAGGTCCGGGCGCGGCGTCGGCGAGAGGGTGCATCAGCTGCTGCTACTGCCGGCGGCGAGGTCGAGGCAGAGGAGGAGCTGCAGAGGAGTGGCTGGAGGCGGCAAGCCGGCAAGGGAACCGGGCGCAGGTTCGGGCAATGCAGCGCTCGCGCGCAGAGGCGACGGGGGAAAGGGATGGAGGCGGCGAGGGGAAGGACTTGCGACGGAGAGGATGGGGCCACGTGCGGGGTGGCCCTCCTGGGGGTCGCCGACGGCGGCGGGTGGCGATGGGGACACAGGGGAGAAGGAAGGGCGAGGCCTTGGGTGGAGGCGGAGGCGCGAGGAAGGAGAGGTCGGCGCGGTTGGGCTCGAGATCGAGGAGAGGGAAACGAGGGGATGGGGATCGGGCACAGGAGTTGCGGCGCAAGGGGAGAACGAAGGGAGAGATGAGATGCGTGGGGACTAGGCTAGGGTTAGAGCTGGAGGGGGCGGCTGGGCCTGAGAAGCAGGCTGGGTCGGCCCAGGTGGAGAGGAAATGGCCAAAGGCCTGGCTGGGCTTACCTCTCTCTCTCTCTCTCTCTCTCTCTCTCTCTCTTAATTTCTAACAGAAAACATTAGAGAGAAGGAAAATGAAGAGGGGAGTTAGGGAAAGAAAATGCGCAAGGGGATAATTTTCCCGGACTCGCAAAAATATGCTCGTTCCAAGAATATAGAAAGGCCACGGTTGAAAGATGTAAATTCAAACTCATTTGAATTTAATTCAAATGGGTTTGAACTAGGACTTGATAAAAGGAAGGTCCAAAAATGTTCGGATTTTTGGTGGAGCTCGGGAAAATGATGAAATAATTTATGGGCAAGGTTGGAGACCAAGAAGTGAGATAACAAAGGCATGGAGAATTATTTGCAAGTGTGTTATGGTGATTTCCGAAATAAAGAAATATTTAATATAGCTCCCTAATATTGGAGGATATGTTATAAAGAGAAGTCACCATGTGAATATCCCTCAATTTAAATGGATCGAAAAAATCCATACAATTTATTTAGCAGAGTTTAAAATTAATGATATGATGGCATGATGACATGATGCAATGCAAGAGATGACATGATGAATGCACAAACAAAACAAATCACACGACAAAACTCGGAGTAGCTGGAAGTCTTCTGGAGCATCAGTCTCGGGGCGTTACAACACTCCACCACTACAAGAGGATCTCGTCCCGAGATCTAGGATGGCACCGGAGAGAAACGAAAGAGGAAGAGAAGAGGTAGGACTAAGTTGCTTCTTCGACAAAAGAGTGAAACCAAAGAACCTTGAGAGGTTGAACAAATTGAAAGAAAGAACACAAGGTAGTTGAACACAATTGAGAGCACCGCGGTAGAGAATAGAAAGAAGGAACACCACGTGAACCTTGGAGGTTGCAAAGCAATGAATGACGAGTACAATGGACAAGAAGGAATCAGAACCACTCTGGTTGAAACGAGATAAACAAGGAACAAGGAAGATCAAATTCGGACAGCACTCCGGTTTAACATGGAAGGAATATAACATGAACTTGAGAAGATGGGATGATACCTGATGAAATCAACAACATACTGCCTCCGGAACGAAAGAATAGAAGCTAGATTGTTGGGATAAACGGACGGAGAAGAAAATGACAACTTTTGCCACAAATGAACTTGGAAAGCACCCTTGCAAGAAGGTTATAACGGAGTTGATGGAAAACCAACAACAAAACGAGTAAGCTTGTAGTGGACTTATGGAAAACATCTCCAAATTATGAGGTGACAACCGGCCACTAACTGAAACAATTGCTTGCTTGAGACCAACGAAGAGATGAAAACTGCTTTCGCCGAGAGGATAGGAGAAAACTTGGATCATTGATAAGCACCACAACACAACATTCCTTAGGGAAGGCTTTAGGTGAAATCTTTACCAAGATAACTCCAATGGAGGGATTCATGGATTTAAAATACCTCATTCTTGACAACATATGAATCATGAAACATGAAGGAAAATTGTCAAGAATGATATAACACCACCCGAAAAGATAAGGTAGAAAGAATTGCACTTCAAAATGAAAGAAGAAGAATACTTGAACTCCTTAGAAAAAACATGTGTTGAGCACCATGTTTATTTTTGAGTATAGCTTGGCAGATCTTAGCTTCGAGAGAAATCTTGAAGAACAATTGAAGATTGAAAAGAATCCTTGACGAATCACCTTGTAGAGCCTCCATGAAGAACTCCGGTAATAAAAGGATGGTAGAAAGAAAGGGAAGTTGAAAACACAAGGTGAAGTCTTGCGATGATTTAGAAGGAGCTTCGCGATGATATAACCGAGAAAACTTGGAACTCCAGAAAAGAAAAGATGAAGCATCTCGAACCAAGAAATGTGACATGATGAACAATCTCCGGAAGAAGGAATTAATCACTTGGATGAAACAAGAATAAGAATTATGTTATGCGTATTCTTCATCAATTTAAATTGATGACAAGCAACGGATTTGGCATACTACTTATTCTCGTAGAAATAATTAAGAGAGATATAGCGTAAACTTGAGAAGGTATAGATGGAACCACCGGTGGGATTGAAACAATGAAAGAATGAATGATAACCAAGGAAGAGAACTCTTGAACGAACCACCATAAGAATTGAAAATGAAAGTAACAAAGGCACAAATAACCGGGAAGAATTGGAAAATGAATGAAGATACTTGACAGAATTTAGATACAAGTGAACGCAGAGATCCCGAGCTGATTAGATAATACTTGAATGATGCACCGGTATGATTTGGAGAACGAGAGCTGAAAGCTTGAATGAATAATTCTGAGATGATGGGCTCCAGAGAATCAAACTGAAAAGACTCCTGAAATGGTCCGGATGGTTGAAAAGAATTCTCACAATCGAAAAACAATTATGAGAGGATAGCGGCAAGCTTGAACTATGAATCTTCAAGAGAACGGACCAAGATTTAGGAGAACCTCTTCTTCGGTCTGCACATGCTGAGAATGATGACGAGAACCACCATGAATTGTTGAGACACTCCATAATAAAGAATAGAAAGGTTGAATCAATGATGAAAGAATTTGAAAGATCTTGGAGAAAGACATTTGACTGATGATAATTCATTCTTACATCAAACTTTGAAATGAATTTGGGAATAGCTCCGGGAAAATTAGGAGAGTCAGGTAAGATCCTGGGAAAAGACCTGTGGGTTAGGGCTCACTCAAAAGGAAAACATCATTGAACAATTGATTGAAATAGATATTGCACTGGTACAATTAAATGACTTGAATGAGATAATAATCTCCAAATAGTTTGGACGGATTGAGAATGGAAAGACGGGCCTTCTGAGAAATATTCAACACTCGAGAACCAAGGAATATCGAGAAGTGAATGATTAAGAGGTGCACCGGCATAAGAAAGCACTTGAAATGAGCAAAATAATATGATCAACACCGAAAGCTTGAGGTAAATCCACCGGAGAAGAAAACAAGAATGAAGAATGATAAACTTGAAACTCCTAGCCAACTTCATGATAATCACCGGGTAAGAACATTGAAAGAAACGAATGAAGAGACTTCTCACAAATAAAAGGATACCCGATTAAGAAATCTGAGTCTTTGAAGAAAAGGGTGGGAGGGCGGGAAAGCAAAGACAACTTGGTACGGATGAAACAAACACCGTTGAGAAAACTTAGAAATGATCTTGCGGATGGGGAGAATGATGGGATCATCTCGAAGAGAAGTGCACCGGTTGGAAACGAATTAACATGACAACCTCAATGATCAAAAGGATTAGTATTCACATAGCAATATGAGAACACCGTTTAGGAAAGGTATGGATTCAACATTTGACTTCGAAGCAACTCAAATACCACAAATAAAACAAAACAAAGGATTTGGCTTGCAGAATAAGCCAGAACAAACATATGATAGAGATTTCGTCCGAAGTTTTCGTGGTGGGGCCCACACGGGCTCGATTGTACAGCACCATCATGTACAAGCCAGTGCACATGACATACGAAGTGTCCCCGAACCAGCATAGCCAAGGGTTCTTTAAGACACAACGAGACCACTGTAAAAACGACCATGGAAAGGCAGACCGCTAGACGTCAAACCCCAATCTCATATCATCACTACTAGGAAAATGGCTATAGATGGGATTGACACTAATGGCGCACCAGAAAGATGGTGCGCCATTAGTATATACTAATGGCGCACCACAATCTGATGCGCCATTAGAGTTTAAACAACTAATGGCGCACCATGCTACGGGTGCGCCATTAGTATCAAAATTTTTTTTAACTAGTGCGCCTGTCCAAACATACTAATGGCGCATCCCGGCAAAGTGCGCCATTAGTAGTTGTAACTACTAATGGCGCACTAGGCAGCAGGTGCGCCATTAGTATAGAAACTTTTTTTTTGAACTAGTGCGCCTATCAAAACATACTAATGGCGCATCCTGCCCAAGTGCGCCATTAGTAGTTGTAACTACTAATGGCGCACCTGGCAGTGGGTGCGCCATTAGTATAGGATTTTTTTTTTGAACTAGTGCGCCTATCCAAACATACTAATGGCGTATCCTGCCCAAGTGCGCCATTAGTAGTTGTAAGTACTAATGGCGCACCATGCAAGAGGTGTGCCATTAGTAAGTGGGCAGCAACAAGATATTTGGGACAGCCTCTCCTACCCACACACTCACTTTCTCCCCACTTCATTCTCTCCACCTCCTCCTTGTCTCGGGTGCCTCCTCTTTTTCACCTCATTTCCACCATAGATTCATTCAAATTAAGTGGTTAAATTACCTTGTTTTAATAGGTAAGTAAGGGGGGAAGCTATATTTAGGTTGTTCTCCTTACAACAATGTGCACATGCACTTTTTACGGCCTAGCTAGATCTATGTATGTTCGTGGTGTTGCATATGTTTGTGGTGTTGCATATGTGTTTGTGTTTGGAGGTGTACCGGTATTTGATATGCGATAGTTGCCAATATTTTGCCGGAATGTTGATTCATTTCCGTTTCGGCGAGAATTTTGGCATTAAGCATTCTTTTTGGTCCTATTTTTAGGGAAGGTCATGCCAAATTTTTGTTTGGTTCTAAAATATCGTTTTGCTCTACCCCGCAGGCGACCATGGTCCGCACGATGACCGAAGGCATCATGAATAGGTTTTTGAGGTCCGCGAAGGCCGAGATGCTTCAAAAGAACGAGACGGAGATAAGATGTCCGTGTCGAAGATGCAAGCTGAAGAGCCTTATTGCAGACCCGGATTCCGGGCAGGTGCGGGACCACCTGCTGTTGCGTGGTTTCATGGATGGCTATCGGTGGCAAGGTGATGAAGATGACTACGAAGTCGTCCATGCGGGCCGGGCAAGAAATGAGGAAGGGCAGCAAGACAACCACCGCGGCTCGGGCGGGCGAGAAGATGAAGAATCCCCAGGAGATGATCACGACTGTGATGCTGTACACAGTCATCATGTAGAAGATGCAGGACATGATGATGAGGAAGATGCTGGAGCAGGCGACGGGCATGATCATGAAGATGATGATGCCGGCGGAGCAGACGACGCTGGACCATCGATGGGCTGGGTGCAGGACCCTCATATTCAAGAGCTGCTTCTCAAGCAGACGGATAACGCAAGAGCTGCCGCCCGAGAGAAAGCCAAGATGGATCAACTTGAGTTAGACGCGGTTACTCCATTGTATGAAGGATGCAAGCCCGAGGATACCCGCCTAAAAGTAACGCTCATGGCCCTGGAGATGAAGGTAAAACACAAAATGACCGACGCATGCTTCGACGAGAACATGTCATTCTGGCACGAACGTCTTCCCAAGGGGAACAAGTGCCCGACCAGTTTGGAGGAGGCGAAGAAAATCGTGTGTCCTCTGGATTTACCGCACGTGAAATACCATGTGTGCATGAACAATTGCATCATTTATCGGGACGAGCACGCGGAGTCTACAATATGTCCGGTGTGCGGTGTCACTCGATACAAGAAGAGGAAGAAAGCTCCTCGAAAAGTGGTGTGGTACTTTCCGATCACTCCTCGTCTGCAGCGGTATTTCGCGGATCCTAAGGTAGCAAAGCTCCTACGTTGGCACGCGGATAGGGAGGAGAAGAAGCGAGAAGATGACGCAAATGATCCGGAGATAGATAAAAAAGACAAGATGCTGAGTCACCCTAAGGATGCGAGCCAGTGGCAAGCATTGAACTTCGAATACCCAGAATTTGGGAACGATCCAAGGAACATCGTGCTGGGCATGAGCACCGATGGAGTCAATCCGTTTGGCAGCCAGAGAAGCACACATAGCACCTGGCCTGTGTTTGTGTGGATGTACAACCTTCCCCCCTGGTTGTGCATGAAGAGGAAGTACATTCACATGAGTATGCTAATTGAAGGGCCGAAACAACCAGGGAACGACATCAATCTGTATCTGGGGCTGCTGAAAGAGGAGCTTGACACGCTGTGGAAAACGCCAGCCAATACGTGGGACGCCGCAGAGAAAGAGTATTTCCCTATGAGAGCCGCACTGCTCACGACGGTGCACGACTATCTCGGTTACGGATATCTTGCGGGGCAGGTAGTCCACGGATTTTCTGGATGCGTAAGGTGCATGGATGACACAACGTATCGCCAGCTAGATAGAGATCCCGGGTCTTCGAAAACCGTGTTCATGGGACATCGAAGGTGGCTTCGCGACGATGACCCGTGGAGGAAACGCAAGGATCTGTTCGATGGTGAAACAGAACCCCGAAAACGCCCGTGTACGAGGAGCGGCGAGGGAATAGACAAGCTGTTGAAAAATTGGAAAGACTGCCCACTGCCGGGAAAGAAGCAAAAGGCGCCAGAGCCGGGAAAGAAGCGAAAGGCGCCAGAGCCGCTGCTGAAGGTATGGAAAACGAGGTCTGTTTTCTGGGACTTGCCGTACTGGAAGATCCACCGTGTGCCTCACAGCCTTGATGTCATGCATATCACGAAGAACGTGTGCGAGAGTCTGCTTGGTACCCTGCTCAACATGCCAGAGAGGACCAAAGATGGGCCGAAAGCAAGGGCAGACTTGAAATCAATGGGCATCAGGCAGGAGCTTCACGCTATATATGATGATGATGATGATGATGAGGCGAAGCAGGACACAGAAAGTCGTCGCAAAGGCAAAAAGGCCAAGAAGACCGGAAATGACTACCCTGCCGCGTGCTTCACTCTAAGTCAGGAGGAGATCGAGCAGTTTTTCACCTGCCTCCTAGGAGTAAAACTTCCTTACGGTTACGCGGGGAAGATAAGCAGATACCTAGACCCAGCGAAGCAGAAGTTCAGCGGGATGAAGTCTCACGACTGTCACGTGCTGATGACGCAGATACTTCCAGTTGCAATCCGTGGGATCATGGACGCGCACGTCCGTGAAACGCTATTTGGCCTATGCAACTTCTTCGACGTCATCTCTCGGAAGTCGATTGGCGTGAGGCAACTCAGAAGGCTACAGGAAGAGATCGTGGTGATACTATGCGAGCTTGAGATGTACTTCCCGCCCGCATTCTTCGACGTTATGGTGCATCTGCTGGTCCATATAGTGGAGGATATCATCCAACTCGGGCCGACGTTCCTGCACAGCATGATGCCGTTCGAAAGGATGAATGGTGTCATCAAAGGATACGTTCGCAACATGTCACGTCCAGAAGGAAGCATAGCCAGGGGCTTTCTAACCAAAGAGTGCATCTCCTACTGCACGAATTATCTAGGCATCGAGAACCCCGTTGGTCTGCCCGTCAACAGGCACCTCGGCAGGCTCGCTGGATGGGGTCACCGTGAGGGTCGCCGCGAAATGCATGTCGACTTCGAGGGTCGACTCGCCGACTTTGAAAGAGCAAACCTAGTCGCGCTACAACACATAGACGTGGTCGATCCTTGGGTGGTAGAGCACAAAACCTTTATTAAAAAGACGTACAATGACCGAGGCCAACAGAGGACGGACGGAGATACACTCAAAGAGCACAACTCATGTTTCACGCGTTGGTTCAAGCATAAGCTTCTGTCGTACCCTTTACATGAGGATTCTTCCGCGGAAGAACAACTCATATTCGCCTTGTCACAGGGCACCGAGCACAACCTGATGACCTATGAGGCGTACGATATCAACGGCTACACATTCTACACCGAGGCCAAGGACATGAAGAGCGATGGTTATCAGAACTCCGGGGTAACGATGGAATCCTACACCGGTAACGACAAGGACAGATACTACGGAAGGATCAAGGAGATCTGGGAGCTGAGCTACGCTGGAGAGAAGGTCCCGATGTTCCGTGTCAGATGGGCCAAGAACGTCATAAAAGAAGACCGGTATTTCACCACCATGGTTATACCCGAAGCCAAATCCAAGACCGCGGGCGCAAACGTCACCGCGAAAAATGAGCCATGGGTACTGGCTTCCCAAGTGGACCAATGCTTCTTCATTACCGACCCGCCAAAGCCCAGTCGTGTTGTCGTGAGGAGAGGCAAAAGGAAGATCATCGGAATGGATGGAGTAGCCAATGAGCAAGACTTCGACAAGTACGGCGACCCGAGGATCGAACATGACGACGATGATGAAGTAGCAGCATACACCACAAGAAGAAGCAGGACCACCCTACCTAAAGGACGTCCGTTCCATAGAAGAACTCCATTTGCGAAAAAGAAGGGCAAAAAGATTGTGAACAGATAGCTAGCTAAGATCGATTGTATTTAAATCGTAGCCTTCATTTCTCGATTGTATTTCATGGGTACTTTTTGAACTATCATGAATATTTTTAAATTTCATGGACACTCGATCTCGATCCCCCTCCATCTCGATCGCTATCCCACCATGCCAGATCCGGCCCCCCTCGCCGCCGAGCACCCCCCAGTCCACCGGCCGCCGCCGCCGACCCCCCGCACCCTCGATTCCCCTACCCAACCGCCGCCGCCGACCCCCCGCACCCCGCGCACCGTCTTATAAAAAAAATTAGTATCAAACAGCTTT
>NC_041393.1:485865115-485867094 GCF_002162155.2 Triticum dicoccoides
AAGTATCAAACAGCTTTTTAAATGCTAAAAAAAAATTTGTGGAGCCCACCTCGATCCCCCTCCATCTCGACCGCTATCCCACCTCGCCAGATCCGGTCCCCCTCGGCGCCGAGCACCCCCCAAGTCCACCGGCCGCCGCCGCCGACCCACCGCACCCTCGATTCCCCTACCCAACCGCCGCCGCCGACCCCCCGCACCCCGCGCACCGTCTTATAAAAAAAATTAGTATCAAACAGCTTTTTAAATGCTACTGTCTTATAAAAAAATATTACTGTTATTATTTAAACAAGTTTGAACATATTTAAACATAAATAAGTATCAAACAGCTTTTTAAATGATAAAAAAAAATTTGTGGAGCCTGGGATTCGAACCCAGGACCTCCTGGTGTGAGAACTGGCTACTAACCAGTTGAGCTAGTAGAGGGGACTTGGTGTGGATCAGGTCAGGTGGGAGATAACCTGTTGGCTCGAGCAGAAAAAAAAGTACTAATGGCGCACCAGGGTGAGGTGCGCCATTAGTGTGGATATACTTATGGCGCACCGGGGGGTGGTGCGCCATTAGTATTGTGCCCCCATCCATATTTTTCCTCCCCGGCCCTCGATCCCCTTCTCGCCCTCGCCCTCGATCCCCTTCCCCTCTCCTCTCCTCTCCCGACGCCGCTGCCCCGCCGCCTCGACGCCGCCCCGACGCCGCGACGCCGCCCCGACGCCGTGAGACGCCGCGACGCCGCCCTCTCCTCTCCCGACGCCGCCGCCCCGCCGCTTTCCCCACGGAGAAGGAGGAGGAAGAGGGGGCGCTCGCCGTTGACCTCGCCCGGCCGACTCCGGTGGCCAGGCCGACTCGCCATCGCCCCGCCGCCCTCGTCGCCGGTGGCCCGGACGCCGCCCCGTCCACACCACCGTCGCCGGAGCACCCACACCACCACCCGGACCTCGTCGCCCCCGTGAGCTCCCCCTCCTCCTCTCCCCCTATCCCCCTCGCATCCCCCGTGAGCCCCCATCTCTATTTCTTCTTGTCACCAGCACCACCACCACCAGTTGCCATTTTGCCCCACCTCGGATCTATGTTGTTGGTTTTTCATGTTTGTTGGCAGTCAGACAATTGGTCAAATATAGCAACCTAGTTGAAATTCCCAAACCATCTCTATAGACAGCTGAAATTATCATGATCAAAATTAGCAGTGAACCACACAAGTGCCGCAATAAGCTCCGGCATGCAAATTAGTACCATGTCTTCCCCCGTCCATTCTGCAGCCACGGTGTGCACCGTTATCATAAGCACGACAGTGAAGGTCCTGTGAAGCGCTTGCTGTGCCTGCGCTACACCTGGGCTGGTTCCGATCGGGAGTGTGGCCATCATCGATGCCAGAGCGCCAAGCGCAGAACTGAAGAAGAGGAGAAAGTGAGAGATAACAAAATTGTCGTTTTGTTGTCCCTTGGTCAGCTCAGCACGATGTGCCAAGATGAGCTGCATTAGCTGCAGACAGTACGATAGTAGTACCATTAGTAGCAGACCCTGATGTTTCTCGCTGCCACTGCCCAAGTTAGCCATTTCATTGGTGCTATGCCGCAACCTTCCTTTGACACAGAATTTGCCCCACAAGGCACCAATGAAAACAAGTATGATAGCCGGGATCACAGCTATTTTGATATACCTTGTACTGATCATAAGCAACAGCACATAAGCTGCCATTACTGCAAAACTAGTTCCAATGTAGATCTCAAGACCTTGTTTGGGGGGCAACAGCTGTAAACCAAACAAATTTAGAGTGAAATGAAAATGTGGGTCATAGTAATAGTGGTGACTACTAGGACTCTAGCTGGTTTGGTACTTTATTAACTGTGAAATTGCTTGGGGAATTTCAACTAGGTTGCTATATTTGGAGATAAACGCAACTCTAATTCAGTATCTAATTATCTACAAAGTAAAACTCATAATTACCATATATGCACAATTGGTTCCAGCGATGTATGCCAGTT
>NC_041393.1:485867104-485868698 GCF_002162155.2 Triticum dicoccoides
ATACTACGGAAGGATCGAGGAGATCTGGGAGCTGAGCTACGCTGGAGAGAAGGTCCCGATGTTCCGTGTCAGATGGGCCAAGAACGTCATAAAAGAAGACCGGTATTTCACCACCATGGTTATACCCGAAGCCAAATCCAAGACCGCAGGCGCAAACGTCACCGCGAAAAATGAGCCATGGGTACTGGCTTCCCAAGTGGACCAATGCTTCTTCATTACCGACCCGCCAAAGCCCAGTCGTGTTGTCGTGAGGAGAGGCAAAAGGAAGATCATCGGAATGGATGGAGTAGCCAATGAGCAAGACTTCGACAAGTACGGCGACCCGAGGATCGAACATGACGACGATGATGAAGTAGCAGCATACACCACAAGAAGAAGCAGGACCACCCTACCTAAAGGACGTCCGTTCCATAGAAGAACTCCATTTGTGAAAAAGAAGGGCAAGAAGATTGTGAACAGATAGCTAGCTAAGATCGATTGTATTTAAATCGTAGCCTTCATTTCTCGATTGTATTTCATGGGTACTTTTTGAACTATCATGAATATTTTTAAATTTCATGGACACTGATCTCGATCCCCCTCCATCTCGATCGCTATCCCACCTTGCCAGATCCGGCCCCCCTCGCCGCCGAGCACCCCCCAGTCCACCGGTCGCCGCCGCCGACCCCCTGCACCCTCGATTCCCCTACCCAACCGCCGCCGCCGACCCCCCGCACCCCGCGCACCGTCTTATAAAAAAATTAGTATCAAACAGCTTTTTAAATGCTACTGTCTTATAAAAAAAATATTACTGTTATTATTTAAACAAGTTTGAACATATTTAAACACAAATAAGTATCAAACAGCTTTTTAAATGCTAAAAAAAAATTTGTGGAGCCCACCTCGATCCCCCTCCATCTCGACCGCTATCCCACCTCGCCAGATCCGGTCCCCCTCGGCGCCGAGCACCCCCCAAGTCCACCGGCCGCCGCCGCCGACCCACCGCACCCTCGATTCCCCTACCCAACCGCCGCCGCCGACCCCGCGCACCCCGCGCACCGTCTTATAAAAAAAATAAGTATCAAACAACTTTTTAAATGCTACTGTCTTATAAAAAAATATTACTGTTATTATTTAAACAAGTTTGAACATATTTAAACATAAATAAGTATCAAACAGCTTTTTAAATGATAAAAAAAAATTTGTGGAGCTTGGGATTCGAACCCAGGACCTCCTGGTGTGAGAACTGGCTACTGACCAGTCGAGCTAGTAGAGGGGACTTGGTGTGGATCAGGTCAGGTGGGAGATAACCTGTTGGCTCGAGCAGAAATAAAAAAAAAGTACTAATGGCGCACCAGGGTGAGGTGCGCCATTAGTGTGGATATACTTATGGCGCACCGGGGGGTGGTGCGCCATTAGTATTGTGCCCCCATCCATATTTTTCCTCCCCGGCCCTCGATCCCCTTCTCGCCCTCGCCCTCGATCCCCTTCCCCTCTCCTCTCCTCTCCCGACGCTGCTGCCCCGCCGCCTCGACGCCGCCCCGACGCCACGACGCCGCCCCGACGCCGTGAGACGCCGCGACGCCGCCCTCTCCTCTCCCGACGCCGCCGCCCC